>NW_027362917.1:4200000-4398787 GCF_046119375.1 Phyllobates terribilis | reverse complement strand
GCACTGGGTAACTATGGTGACAGCAGGACAAGGGGCTGCTGTCCAAGTCTTGCCGTCCCCACGAGTTGTGCGTCAATCCTCTTTATGTCATTTTTCCTCCACTGCTTCTGCCTCCTCAACCTCCTCTCGGTCTTCCACCTGCACCCAAAGCCTGTCTGGTCATGCCACAAGCTTTCTAACTGCGCAGAAGGGATCCTGCACACCTCCTTACTATGCTGGCAGTAGGGCTCAACGTCATCAGGCGGTTTTTACATTGAAATGTCTGGGAAATGTGAGTCACACAGCTGAGGAGTTGTGGTCAGCTCTGGAGAACCAATTTCATGAATGGTTGTCTCCACTGGACCTGAAACCAGGGAAGGCCGTGTGCGACAATGCTGCAAACCTGGGTGCGGCCCTTCGCCGGGGCAATGTCACACACATGCCTTGTATGGCTCACGTGTTGAACCTGGTTGTCCAGCAATTTTTAGCCCACTATCCCAGACTAGATGGCCTTCTGCAGAGGGCACGGTCGCTGTGTGCTCACTTCCGCCGTTCGCATCCCGCAGCTCAGCGACTTACATCTCTACAGAAGTCGTTGGGCCTGCCACTTCACCGGCTAAAATGCGATGTGCCTACCCGGTGGAATTCAACTCTGCACATGTTGCAGCGACTGTGGCAGCACCGACAAGCCCTGGTGCAATACGTTCTGACGTATAGCCTGGGCCAACGAGATTCAGAGGTGGGGAAAATCACGCTGGAGGAGTGGTCTCAGATCAGGGACCTATGCACCCTTCTGCACAGTTTTGAAATGGCGACGAAGATGTTTAGTGCTGACGATGCCATTATCAGCATGACTATTCCGGTGATTTACATGCTGGAGCACATGTTAAACAGAATTCGGAGTCAGGTGGTGGCACAAGAGGAGGTGGAGGAAGTAGAGGAGGAGGAGTTGTATGCGGAAGGGCTAACATCTGCAAGGTCCAGACGGTCGGCAGCACCAGGGCGGCAGGCATGTGAGGGTGGGGGAGATGATTTTACCAGGGCGCATGGTAGCAGCCAAACTAGTGAGGAAGGTGCAGGAGCCCAGGAAGAAGTGGAGGACGAACTGATGGAAGACTCATCAGATGAGGGAGACCTTGATCACATTTCTGTTGTGCGAGGTTGGGGGGAGAGGACAGAGGAAGGAAGCATGATTGCTACCTCGCCACCAACACAACAGGGACTTGGTGCTCCTGGATGCGCAACACACATGAGTGCCTTCTTGCTGCACTACCTGCAACATGACCCTCGAATTGTGAGAATTAGAAATAATCCTGACTACTGGGTTGCCACACTGTTAGATCCCCGGTACAAAAGTAAATTTGCAGAAATTATTCCTGCCATAGAAAGGGATGCACGCATGCAGGAGTATCAGCAGAGACTGTTGCAGAATCTTACATGTGCTTTTCCACAAAATACCAGTGGTGCACGTAGTGAATCTCACAGTTCCAACTTGCCAACCGTGGGACCGTCAAGTGTTCAGCACTCAAACCGTAACAGAACCACAGTATCTGCTGGTAACATCAATTTTGCGGAATCATTTCACCACTTTTTTAGCCCATCCTTTGCAAGGCCACAGGAGACAAGAAGTCTGACACATAGTCAACGCCTAGAGACGATGGTACAGGAGTATCTCCAAGTAAACATTGAAGCCACGACTGTGTCACTGGACCCTTGCTCTTTTTGGGCTTCCAATCTGGATAAATGGCCGGAGCTAGCCACTTACGCCTTGGAGATCTTGTCATGCCCCGCAGCCAGCGTTCTGTCTGAACGTGTGTTCAGCGCTGCTGGTGGTGTGCTGACAGATAAGCGCACGCGGCTCTCCACTGATAATGTAGACAGACTCACGTTCATAAAGATGAACAAATCATGGATCCGAAACGACTTTTCTACCCCTGTGTCATCCTGGGGAGAGTAAAAGCTTGATGATTGGTTAAAATCACCCTACCAACCGTTTTAAGCTTTCAAATTACTAATCATGTTTATCTGTATCTTGACTGGAAAATAATTTGGGCTTTGTAGCAGTGTGCAGCACTGATCCTATTAGGCCATCTATAATAAGCTTCACCAGATTTAAAATTAAAAATAATTTTTAGCTGCATCTAGCCCGGAAAATAATTTTGGGGCTCCGAGATGCGCAAGACACATAAGTGCCTTCTTGCTGCACTACCTGCAGCATGACCCTCATATTGTCAGAATTCGAAGTAATCATGACTACTGGGTTGCCACACTCTTAGATCCCCCAAACTTTTCGATCAACCTTTTCATTTTAATAAAGACCAAAAAAATGGTCATTTTTGAAATTATAAGCATTAGCAGGTTGTTAGAAACTGAAATCAAACAGTTTTCAACTCAAAACTTTATTCTAGGTGATGTTACATTTTCACATAGGACCCCTTGTTCGAAAGGAGCTTCTGAACTCTCTCGTCCATTGAATTTGTCAGGTTTTGGATGGTTTCTGCTTCAATTGTTTTGCATGAGGACAGAATACCCTCCCAGAGCTGTTGCTTAGATGTGAACTGCCTCCCGCCATCATAGACACTCCTTTTAATGATGCTCCAAAGGTTCTGAATGGGGTAGAGGTCAGGGGAGCATGGGGGTCACACCATAAGTTTGTCCCCTTTTATGCCCATATCAGCCAGAGATGCAGATGTTTTATGTGCAGCATGAGATGGTGCATTATCATGCAGAAAAATGATCTTGCTGTGAAATACACGGTTCTTCTTCTTGAACCATGGCAGGAAGTGCTGTTTGAGAAAATCCACATACATTATGGAGTTCATCTTTAGCGCCTTCAGGGATCCTAAAGGGGCCGACAATCTCTCTCCCCATGATTCCAGCCCAAAACATTACTCCACCTCCTCCTTGTTGGCGCTGTAGCCGTGTTTGCGTGGGGTGTCCATCAACCAGCCATCCTCCACTCCATTCATCTGGACCATCGAGCGCTGCACGGCACTCATCCGTGAACAAAACAGTTTTGAAATCAGTCTTCATGTAATGTTTGGCCCACTGGAGCCATTTCTGCTTGTGTGAAGTGGATAGAGGAGGTCGACAGGATGGCATATGCACAGCTGCAAACCTCTGAAGGACCCTGCATCTTGTTGTTCGGGGGACGTTGGAGGCACAAGCAGCTTCAAAAACTTGTCTGCTGCTATGACAAGGCTTTTTTGCCGCTGCTGTTTCAACCTGACGTAATTGCCTGTAGGAAAGAGTCCTCAATTTGCCCTTATCAGCACGCACACGTGTGTACTGTGAATCAGCTACATACTTCTTGATTGCCAAGACACTTCATCCTGATCATCGCACAATGTTGATTGTAGTCATGCCTTGACCTAAACACTCCACAATTTGTTGCTTCTCAGCAGCCGACACATCCTTTTTCTTTCCCATTTTGGCAGAAAATGTAGGCTGCTTAATAATGTGAGAGAGCCTTCTTAAGTAGTCTTGCCTTTCATTGGACACACCTGCCAAACTAATTAGCACAGGTGTCTGCAATTGCTTACAGTGATATAAAGAGCCCTGACACACATCACCATCAATGAGTTTAACTGACAAACAAACAAATTCTTCCCTTATCACTCCTAAACACTTTTTGCATAATAATTTGGAACGCGGTGTACATGTGCTTTTCCACAAAACACCAGTGGTTCACGTAGTGAATCTTACAGTTCTAACTTGCCAACCGTGGTCTGTATGGAATTGTTCAATAAAGGGCCCAAAATTAAGATAACATAGATGGGAGAGGTCTCTATGAATAGGAATTCCTAAGTATTTGATACCCTGTGAGGGCCAGGCAAAGGGAAAGTTGGACTGGATGGAATCCTATATGGATTTAGGGAGGGAGACATCGAGGGCCTCAGACTTCGCTGCATTGATTTTAAAATTTTACCATGTAACAAAGTGATCTATTTCAGCCATAACAGCAGGGATGGATATATGTGATTGAGTGATATATACTAGGACATCATCAGCAAATAGAGAGCACTTGTACTCGGTGCCTCCCACCTCAATCCACCTAGTATTGGGGTTATGGCGAATTGATGAGAGCAGGTGCTCCGTCACTAGGATGTATAAGAGAGGGGACAGAGGACATCCCTGCCTTGTTCCATTGGTGATTGTGAAAGGTGATGAAAATGTTCTGACGCACCCCCTGGGCCTTGGGACACCCGGAGCCGGACCCTTTTTGGTGGATGCTGGTGGTTGTAGTCTTCGTGGCGGCGATCCGGTTCCATGGCTCAGGGCGGTCAAACCAGTGGCGGAACTATTTATGTGGTTTTGATGTTTAAATGTCCGACTACGCCACCCGTGGATTGCGGTCAGAGTGAACCGCCGCTACAGGGCAGACCGCTAAGGCTGGTGTTGTGGGTGCAGCAGAGCGTAGCATAACTCCCCACGGGAGGAGTATAGCCTCAGGGCAGTGTATGCGGAGGATGGGGGTGATGGTGCAGGGCAGCAGCAGTAACGACACGGAGTCAGTGATGCAGTTCAGGGCCTTTACTCACAGTTCTTATTATCCAGACCACGTCTGCAGGTAACGGCTGCCCACGTCGTACTGTGCTCACCAGGTGAGGGGCTCAGACAACTCCCAGATAACTTTGGAGCGCTTCACAGGACCCCCTTTGTGTGTCCTTTGTCTGGCCTTTCTTACCAACACTTCTGTCCGGCTGCCTCGGGCCTCCTCTTGGTAAACTTGGCGCCAGTTTCCCTGACCCTATGTGGTGCCTTCCTAGCGGGTGGAGCAAGGGGCTGCGCCACATAAAATGTCAGAGCCTCCGGTTTCTAGCTGAGGGTCGTTTCCTGCCTCCACTAGTTCGGGGACCGGTCTCCCCCTTTGGCCTGACCCCTCCACGCAGGTGGATTCGGGCGTGCGGTGGCGACTCGCCCGTCCGCACCCCTGGGATCCCTTCATTCCTCGTTCCTGGAGCCTTCTCCGCTCCTCTTCCTTCCTTCTCCCTCTTGCAGGCCTGGGCCTCTGTTACTAGGCCCGCCTCCGGAGCAGAGCTCATGCAGAGCCCCTGCTCCCTGCCACTTCTGCTCAGACTTCTCTGCACTGAACTAAGATGGTGCCCACCTTTTATACTCCCTTCTCAATGCACCCAGGAACTGCTTCCTCCCTGCTCCTGCACTGCAGGGTTCCCCTTCCTCAGTGTTCCCTCCCCCCACTCCAGCCAGGGACAGGGACTGTCGTGCCCATCTCAGGGGCATATTGGTCGCCCTGCCCCACGGCAATGTGGTGTAATGCATGCAGGTGTCGGGTCCTGATCCACACTCCATCCTTATCTGAGAGTGAGATATCACACCTCTGGGTGAGGTGTAATACGTCTGTAGCAACCGAGCCCTCGGTGCTACAGTTCCATTTATCTTCAGCCTAGGTGACGTATTGTGATACAGGGCCGTGATTTTGGCTATAAAAGGGTCCCCTAGACCCCTACCCCAAGCTTTTTAAGAGAATCATATATGGCGTGCCAGGAGACTCTATGGAATGCTTTCTCAGCATCCAATGAGAGTATCTACTTACAAATTTTTAACTGCATCTAGCCCAGGAAATACTTTGTGCCTAGTAGCAGTGTCTGCTAGTCAGCGGATTATCTCGGCTGTTAAGCAAGCTACACCACCTGTAGTTTGGACACTTAATTTTTTCAAAGGAAATGCTTCGGGACCACGGGATACTTAGTGAAGAGCATCAGGAGGCACCCCAAGGCATAGGGGCTGGGACTGGCACTAGGATGCCTTGCGGTGGACAGCCGAGCTCGATCCTTATAAAAGCTTTTTAACTGCAGCAGCTTTAGTGGACGCTACTGGAGCTGGAATTACGCGGCTGCTGGCATGAGACTTGCCCTCCAATAGATCCTTGTAAATGGATTTAAAGTGTATTCATTCAAATTAGAGGGACAATTTAAATTAAAAAGCTTAGAGCTGCCTCCACCACAGGGGGGCTCTCTCGACCCACCAGCGGACAGGCACCAGTATTGGGAGAGGGGGGCTGGCCGTCAGGGTTCACCGCGGCTCTGGCACAAACCCGGCGACACGGAGGTGGCACGGGCAGGAGCGGACTGGCCGTCTCGGCTTCTCACTTTTTGGATTTTAGAAGGGCATGACATGCCTATATCTGTGTCTACCCCTCCTTTTACTCCTCCACCTCTTTTCTTTTCGCATGACTATATGTACTTGTCACTTTTCCATGTGTTAGTTGTGTCTTCTGAGCAGTTTGTCAGCTTTTGGACACCTTTGAAGGTGTTTTCTATGTGTTTCTATGTGTTTTTGTTTGCCTGCCATTGGTTTTAACGGTGTTCGAAGGTGTTCGACGAACAGTTCGACGAACAGTTCGGCGAACACACGGGTGTTCGACGAACCGAACCGAACTCGAACACTACGGGGGTGGCTCAACACTAGTCCCGGGTTCTCGCAGCGGAAGTATCCGCACAGGCAGCGCCGCTGACATTCATGCGGCTAGGGTGTGAAGGGAGGACTGGGGAGCGGCGCTGACATCCAATTGGTCGCGGCCGCTATTTAAATGTGCCGCACAAATCGGTGATTGGTCGCGGGCCAAGACCGCGCCCAATCACTGATCTTGCGGCTAAAGTTAACCACTACTGTGCTCATTGGTCGCGGACGCTGCCCGCGACCAATCACCCATTTGGGCGCCAAATTTAAATATCGGCCGCGACCAATCACCGATCTTGGCTCCAGATTTAAACACCGCTGTGCTGATTGGTCGCGGCCGATATTTAAATGTTGCACCCAAATCGGTGATTGGTCGCGGGCAGCGTCGGCGACCAATCAGCACAGCGGTGTTTAAATCTGGAGCCAAGATCGGTGATTGGTCGGGTCCGAAGACCGCGACCAATCATCGAATCGTCTTGGTGAGGACCGGGGAGCGGCGCTGCCTGTGCGGTTACTTCCGCTGCGAGAACCCGGGACATGAGCGGGCGCTCGCAGGAGAAGTATCCCGACCTGCAGCGCCGCTCCCCGGTCCTCTCTTCCGCATGGAGGTCAGCGACGCCGGCGGTCCTTCCGCTGCTACCGCTGCTACCGGCCGGGAGATGAGCGCCTCGCGCCGCTCATCTCCCGGCTGCATCTCCGTCCCGCAGATGGGTCCGGCGGTCGGGTTCCTTCTGCTGTTGCCGGCTGGGAGATGAGACGGGATAAGACGATTATATATATAGACTAGATGGTGGCCCGATTCTAATGCATCGGGTATTCTAGAATAGGTATGCGGCCGACCGGGTGCAATCAGCAGAGCTGTGTTTAAATTTGGGGCCAAAATCGCTGATTGGTCGCGGTTGCCGAACGCGACCAATCAGCAAAGCGGTGTTTAAATTTGGCGGCAATATCGATCATTGGTCGTGGGCGGCGGCCGCGACCAATCAGCGAACCGTGTTAGTGAAGACTGGAGAGCGTGTTTAAATTTGGCACCAAAATCGCTGATTAGTCGCGACCAATCAGCAGAGCGGTGTTTAAATTTGGCGCCAATACTGCTGACTGGTCGCGGCCGCCGACCGCGACCAATCAGCAGAGCGATGCAGAGCGGGGTTTAAATTTGGCGCCAAAATCGCTGATTGGTCGCCGGCCGCGACCAAACAGCAGAGCGTTGTTTAAATTTGGCGCCAAAATCGCTGATTGGTCGAGGCCGGCGACAGCGACCAATCAGCAGAGCGTTGTTTAAATTTGGCGCCAATCTCGCTGATTGGTTGCGGATGGCGGCCGCGACCAATCAGCAGTGCGGTGTTTAAATTTGGCACCAAAATCGCTGATTAGTCGCGACCGCGACCAATCAGCAAAGAGGTGTTTAAATTTGACGACAATAGTGCTGATTGGTCGCGGCCGGTGGTTGCGACCAATCAGCAGAGTGAGGTTTACATTTGGCGCCAATACTGCTGATTGGTCACGGCCGACAACCGCGACCAATCAGCAGAGCGGTGTTTAAATTTTGCGCCAATCTCGCTGATTGTTCGCGGCTGGCGGCCGCGACCAATCAGCAGAGCAGGGTTTAAGTTTGGCACCAATAATGCTGATGGGTCGCGGCCGGCGACCGCGACCAATCAGCAGAGCGTTGTTTAAATTTGGCACAAAAAACGCAGATTGGTCGAGGCCGGTGGTTGCGACCAATCAGCAGAGTGAGGTTTAAATTTGGCGCCAATACTGCTGAATGGTCACGGCCGACAACCGCGACCAATCAGCAGAGCGGTGTTTAAATTTTGCGTCAATACTGCTGATTGATCTCGGCCAGCGACCGCGATCAATCAGCAGAGCGTTGCTTAAATTTGGCGCCAATCTCGTTGATTGGTCGCGGCTGGAGTCCGCAACCAATCAGCAGAGCATTGTTTAAACTTGGCGCCAATCTCGCTGATTGGACGCGTCCGGCGTCCGCGTCCAATCAGCGATTTTTAACACAAATGTCCGGACCTTTGTAACACCATGCGGATACTGTGGGGACATCAGCGGCTAGGGTGTGAAGGGAGGACCGGGGAGCGGCGCTGCGGGTCGGGATACTTCTGCTCCGAGTGCCCGCTCATGTCCCGCACAGGCAGCGGCGCTGACATCCATGTGGCTAGGGCGTGAAGGGAGGACCGGGGAGCGGCGCTGACATCCAATTGGTCGCGGCCGCTATTTAAATGTGCCGCACAAATCGGTGATTGGTCGCCGACTTGGCCCGCGACCAATCACTGATCTTGCGGCCAAAGTTAAACAGTACTGTGCTGATTGGTCGCGGACGATGCCCGCGACCAATCACCGATTTGGGCGCCAAATTTAAATATCGGCCGCAACCAATCACCGATCTTGGCTCCACATTTAAACACCGCTGTGCTGATTGGTCGCCGACGCTGGGCACGACCAATCACCGATTTTGGCGCCACATTTAAATAGCGTCCGTGACCAATCCGCACAGCGGTGTGGAGCCAAGATCGGTGATTGGTCGCGGCCGATATTTGAATGTGGCGCCCAAATCGGTGATTGGTCGCGGGCAGCATCCACGACCAATCAGCACCGTAGTGTTTAACTTTTGCGGCAAGATCCGTGATTGGTCGTTAGACAAGACCGCGACCAATCACCGATTTGTGCGGCACTTTTAAATAGCGTCCGCGACCAATTGGATGTCAGCGCCGCTCCCCCGTCCTCCCTTCACACCATAGCCGCATGGATGTCAGCGGCGCTGCCTGTGCGGATAGTTCCGCTCCGATAACCCGGGACATGAGCGGGCGCTGGCAGAAGAAGTATCCCGACCCGCAGCGCCGCTCCCCGGTCCTCCCTTCACACTCTAGCCGCTGATGTCCCCACAGTATCCGCATGGTGTTACAAAGGTCCGGACATTTGTGTTAAAAATCGCTGATTGGTCGCTGGCACTGCCCGCGACCAATCACCGATTTGGGCGCGAAATTTAAATATCGGCCGCGACCAATCACCGATCTTGGCTCCACATTTAAACACCGCTGTGCTGATTGGTCGCGGCCGATATTTAAATTTGGCGCCCAAACAGGTGATTGGTCGCGGGCAGCGCCCGCGACCAATCAGCGATTTTTAACACAAATTTCCGGACCTTTGTAACACCATGCGGATACAGTGGGGACATCAGTGGCTAGGGTGTGAAGGGAGGACCGGGGAGCGGCGCTGCAAATCTGGATACTTCTGCTGCGAGCGCCCGCTCATGTCCCGGGTTCTTGCAGCGGAAGTATCCGCACAGGCAGCGGCGCTGACATCCAATTGGTCGCGGACGCTATTTAAAATTGCCGCACAAATCGGTGATTGGTCGCTGTCTTGGCCCGCGACCAATGACTGATCTTGGCGCCAAAGTTAAACACTATTGTGCTGATTGGTCGCGGACGCTGACCGCGACCAATCACCGATTTGGGCGCCAAATTTAAATATCGGCCGCGACCAATCACCGATTTGGGCGCCAAATTTAAATATCGGCCGCGACCAATCACCGATCTTGGCTCCACATTTAAACACCGCTGTGGTGATTGGTCGCGGCCGATATTTAAATTTGGCGCCCAAATCGGTGATTGGTCGCGGGCAGCGTCGGCGACCAATCAGCACAGCGGTGTTTAAGTTTTGCGCAAAGATCAGTGATTGGTCGGGTCCGAAGACCCCGACCAATCATCGAATCGTCTTGTGAGGACCGGGGAGCGGCGCTGCCTGTGCGGCTACTTACGCTGCGAGAACCCGGGACATCACGGGCGCTCGCAGCAGAAGTATCCCGACCCGCAGCGCCGCTCCCCGGTCCTCCCTTCCGCATGGAGGTCAGCGGCGCCGGCGGTCCTTCCGCTGCTACCGGCCGGGAGATGAGCGCCTCGCGCCGCTCATCTCCCTGCTGCATCTCCTTCCCGCAGATGGGTCCGGCGGTCGGGTTCCTTCTGCTGTTGCCGGCCGGGAGATGAGCGCCTCGCGGCACTCATCTCCCGGCTGCATCGCCGCTCAGCTCCGTCCCGCAGATGAGCCGCTAACGGCCGCCATCTTTTTTTAGAAATCCCCCGGCGCTGATTGGCCGCTGCCGGACCAATGAGCGACGCGGGATTTCCTGGACAGACAGACACACCGACAGACACACAGACAGACAGACAGACAGACAGACAGACGGGATAAGACGATTATATATATAGATATACACTGCACAGTACCACTTCTCTTGTCCTGTATAGTGGATGTAATTCTCAGTATCTGTATTATTCTGTATATATACACTGCACAGTACCACTTCTCTTGTCCTGTATAGTGGATGTAATTCTCAGTATCTGTATTATTCTGTATATATACACTGCACAGTACCACTTCTCTTGTCCTGTATACTGGGTGTAATTCTCAGTATCTGTATTATTCTGTATATTATACTGGGTGTCATTCTCAGTATCTGTATTATTCTGTATATATACTCTGCATAGTACTACTTCTCTTGTCCTGTATACTGGGTGTAATTCTCAGTATCTGTATTATTCTGTATATATACACTGCACAGTACCACTTCTCCTGTCCTGTATACTGGGTGTCATTCTCAGTATCTGTATTATTCTGTATATATACACTGCACAGTACCACTTCTCCTGTCCTGTATACTGGGTGTAATTCTCAGTATCTGTATTATTCTGTATATATACTCTGCACAGTACTACTTCTTCTGTCCTGTATACTGGGTGTCATTCTCAGTATCTGTATTATTCTGTATATATACTCTGCACAGTACTACTTCTCTTGTCCTGTTTGCTGGGTGTAATTCTCAGTATCTGTATTATTCTGTATATATACACTGCACAGTACCACTTCTCTTGTCCTGTATACTGGGTGTCATTCTCAGTATCTGTATTATTCTGTATATATACTCTGCACAGTACTACTTCTCTTGTCCTGTATACTGGGTGTAATTCTCAGTATCTGTATTATTCTGTATATATACACTGCACAGTGCCACTTCTCTTGTCCTGTATACTGGGTGTCATTCTCAGTATCTGTATTATTCTGTATATATACACTGCACAGTACCACTTCTCTTGTCCTGTATACTGGGTGTAATTCTCAGTATCTTGTAATGCAGCAGCTTGCTAGCATTACTGTAAATGGTCCAGGATGTGTTTTACCTGACCATGTACCTTCCCCTTTAACTGACTGGTCACATGACTGTGACATCACACAGGTCCTGTATGCACAGTAAAGGTCTGTACACATGACTGGGACAGCACACAGGACCTATACACACAGCTGACTGATCACATGACTGTGACATCAGCAAGGTCCTGTCAGTATGGGTGTATGTGTGCACAGGATATATAAACCCCGGTAATTGGAGACAGGTGTGTTCGGTGTGAGGCGTGAGGCCTGTGCTCCGTGTGTGTGGGACACCGTTTGTGAGAGGCCTAGTGAGGCCGAGTGAAGCCTGGCAGCCTGAAAGGCAAAGACTGGATCCTGTGCGGATGCTAGTGGCCTTGGAAGGCAGCGGCTTTGGAGTGAAGCCTGGTACCTGAAAGGTCGAGCCTGGATCATGTGTGGATGTCAGTGGCCTTTGAGGGAACGACGGCTGGAGACCCCTACCTGGGAAGCCGCAAAGCCACAGTGGTGGCGGATTATTGAGGAAGAGTCCTGAAAGGCAGAGCCTGGATCCTGTGTGGATGTCAGTGGCCTTTGAGGGAACGACGGCTGGAGACCCCTACCTGGGAAGCCGCAAAGCCACAGTGGTGGCGGATTAAAATGGACTGCAGCAACTAAACCCGGCAAAGGTAGTACACTTTGTTACATGGACTGTGTTATGGTCATTGATAATTTATTACCTTGCCGTAGGCTGTAACCTGGAGCAAGTGGGCCTGTGTGCCACTTGTCTCATGAATGTTGTAGATATGTGTGTCGGCGTGCCACGGAGTTGGACCTGGTGAACTGTGGCTTATGATGTAATAAACTGCAACATTGTGAGAAAAACGTAAAGACATTGCACGTGTGCATTGATTGTCGCAGCGAAGCGAGTAACCCCCAGTATGATGACTAGCGCTGCCTTACAATCTGTATTATTCTGTATATTATACTGGGTGTCATTCTCAGTATCTGTATTATTCTGTATATATACACTGCACATTACCACTTCTCTTGTCCTGTATACTGGGTGTAATTCTCAGTATCTGTATTATTCTGTATATTATACTGGGTGTAATTCTCAGTATCTGTATTATTCTGTATATATACACTGCACAGTACCAGTTCTCTTGTCCTGTATACTGGGTGTCATTCTCAGTATCTGTATTATTCTGTATATATACACTGCACAGTACCAGTTCTCTTGTCCTGTATACTGGGTGTAGTTCTCAGTATCTGTATTATTCTGTATATATACACTGCACAGTACCACTTCTCCTGTCCTGTATACTGGGTGTAATTCTCAGTATCTGTATTATTCTGTATATATACACTGCACAGTGCCACTTCTCTTGTCCTGTATACTGGGTGTAATTCTCAGTATCTGTATTATTCTGTATATATACACTGCACAGTGCCACTTCTCTTGTCCTGTATACTGGGTGTAATTCTCAGTATCTGTATTATTCTGTATATATACACTGCACAGTACCAGTTCTCTTGTCCTGTATACTGGGTGTAGTTCTCAGTATCTGTATTATTCTGTATATTACACTGGGTGTAATTCTCAGTATCTGTATTATTCTGTATATATACACTGCACAGTGCCACTTCTCTTGTCCTGTATACTGGGTGTAATTCTCAGTATCTGTATTATTCTGTGTATATATACACTGCACAGTACCACTTCTCTTGTCCTGTATACTGGGTGTAATTCTCAGTATCTGTATTATTCTGTATATATACACTGCACAGTACCAGTTCTCTTGTCCTGTATACTGGGTGTCATTCTCAGTATCTGTATTATTCTGTATATATACACTGCACAGTACCAGTTCTCTTGTCCTGTATACTGGGTGTAGTTCTCAGTATCTGTATTATTCTGTATATTACACTGGGTGTAATTCTCAGTATCTGTATTATTCTGTATAAATACACTGCACAGTGCCACTTCTCTTGTCCTGTATACTGGGTGTAATTCTCAGTATCTGTATTATTCTGTATATATACACTGCACAGTACCAGTTCTCTTGTCCTGTATACTGGGTGTAGTTCTCAGTATCTGTATTATTCTGTATATTACACTGGGTGTAATTCTCAGTATCTGTATTATTCTGTATATATACACTGCACAGTGCCACTTCTCTTGTCCTGTATACTGGGTGTAATTCTCAGTATCTGTATTATTCTGTATATATACTCTGCACAGTACCAGTTCTCTTGTCCTGTATACTGGGTGTCATTCTCAGTATCTGTATTATTCTGTATATTATACTGGGTGTAATTCTCAGTATCTGTATTATTCTGTATATATACACTGCACAGTACCACTTCTCTTGTCCTGTATAGTGGATGTAATTCTCACTATCTGTATTATTCTGTATATATACACTGCACAGTACCACTTCTCTTGTCCTGTATACTGGGTGTAATTCTCAGTATCTGTATTATTCTGTATATATACACTGCACAGTACCACTTCTCCTGCCCTGTATACTGGGTGTCATTCTCAGTATCTGTATTATTCTGTATATATACACTGCACAGTACCACTTCTCCTGTCCTGTATACTGGGTGTAATTCTCAGTATCTGTATTATTCTGTATATTACACTGGGTGTAATTCTCAGTATCTGTATTATTCTGTATATATACACTGCACAGTGCCACTTCTCCTGTCCTGTATACTGGGTGTAATTCTCAGTATCTGTATTATTCTGTATATATACACTGCACAGTACCAGTTCTCTTGTCCTGTATAGTGGATGTAATTCTCAGTATCTGTATTATTCTGTATATATACACTGCACAGTACCAGTTCTCTTGTCCTGTATACTGGGTGTCATTCTCAGTATCTGTATTATTCTGTATATTATACTGGGTGTAATTCTCAGTATCTGTATTATTCTGTATATATACACTGCACAGTACCACTTCTCTTGTCCTGTATAGTGGATGTAATTCTCAGTATCTGTATTATTCTGTATATATACACTGCACAGTACCACTTCTCCTGCCCTGTATACTGGGTGTAATTCTCAGTATCTGTATTATTCTGTGTATTACACTGGGTGTAATTCTCAGTATCTGTATTATTCTGTATATATACACTGCACAGTGCCACTTCTCTTGTCCTGTATACTGGGTGTCATTCTCAGTATCTGTATTATTCTGTATATATACACTGCACAGTACCACTTCTCTTGTCCTGTATACTGGGTGTAATTCTCAGTATCTGTATTATTCTGTATATATACACTGCACAGTGCCACTTCTCTTGTCCTGTATAGTGGATGTAATTCTCAGTATCTGTATTATTCTGTATATA
The DNA here is from genome assembly GCF_046119375.1 of Phyllobates terribilis. Lineage (NCBI taxonomy): Eukaryota > Metazoa > Chordata > Amphibia > Anura > Dendrobatidae > Phyllobates > Phyllobates terribilis. Next base: position 4,383,889 of record NW_027362917.1, on the reverse strand, counting down.
TACACTGCACAGTACCACTTCTCTTGTCCTGTATAGTGGATGTAATTCTCAGTATCTGTATTATTCTGTATATATACACTGCACAGTACCACTTCCCTTGTCCTGTATAGTGGATGTAATTCTCAGTATCTGTATTATTCTGTATATATACACTGCACAGTGCCACTTCTCTTGTCCTGTATAGTGGATGTAATTCTCAGTATCTGTATTATTCTGTATATATACACTGCACAGTACCACTTCCCTTGTCCTGTATAGTGGATGTAATTCTCAGTATCTGTATTATTCTGTATATATACACTGCACAGTACCAGTTCTCTTGTCCTGTATACTGGGTGTAATTCTCAGTATCTGTATTATTCTGTATATTATACTGGGTGTCATTCTTAGTATCTGTATTATTCTGTATATATACACTGCACAGTGCCACTTCTCTTGTCCTGTATACTGGGTGTAATTCTCAGTATCTGTATTATTCTGTATATATACACTGCACAGTGCCACTTCTCTTGTCCTGTATACTGGGTGTCATTCTCAGTATCTGTATTATTCTGTATATATACTCTGCACAGTGCCACTTCTCTTGTCCTGTATACTGGGTGTAATTCTCAGTATCTGTATTATTCTGTATATATACACTGCACAGTACCACTTCTCCTGTCCTGTATACTGGGTGTAATTCTCAGTATCTGTATTATTCTGTATATATACACTGCACAGTACTATTTCTCCTGTCCTGTATACTGGATGTAATTCTCACTATCTGTATTATTCTGTATATATACTCTGCACAGTACCACTTCTCCTGTCCTGTATACTGGGTGTAATTCTCAGTATCTGTATTATTCTGTATATATACACTGCACAGTACTACTTCTCCTGTCCTGTATACTGGATGTAATTCTCACTATCTGTATTATTCTGTATATATACACTGCACAGTGCCACTTCTCTTGTCCTGTATACTGGGTGTAATTCTCAGTATCTGTATTATTCTGTATATATACTCTGCACAGTACCACTTCTCCTGTCCTGTATACTGGGTGTCATTCTCAGTATCTCTATTATTCTGTATATATACACTGCACAGTACTACTTCTCCTGTCCTGTATACTGGATGTAATTCTCACTATCTGTATTATTCTGTATATATACTCTGCACAGTACCACTTCTCCTGTCCTGTATACTGGGTGTAATTCTCAGTATCTGTATTATTCTGTATATATACACTGCACAGTACTACTTCTCCTGTCCTGTATACTGGATGTAATTCTCACTATCTGTATTATTCTGTATATATACACTGCACAGTGCCACTTCTCTTGTCCTGTATACTGGGTGTAATTCTCAGTATCTGTATTATTCTGTATATATACACTGCACAGTACCACTTCTCCTGTCCTGTATATTGGGTGTAATTCTCACTATCTGTATTATTCTGTATATATACACTGCACAGTACCACTTCTCCTGTCCTGTATACTGGGTGTCATTCTCAGTATCTCTATTATTCTGTATATATACACTGCACAGTACCACTTCTCTTGTCCTGTATACTGGATGTAATTCTCACTATCTGTATTCTTAGCAGAATGCAGAGTGAAGTTTGATAGATATAAGAAAATCTCAATAAATATAGAAGTTGTTTTTTTTTTTTATTAAGGATAGGGTAGAAGGATAAGGGATGAACAAAATCAGGGACAGAATCAGTAGACAAAATCATAGTCAGGAAGAAATCCAGATCAGATACCAGGTGATCAGTAAAAAAAGCCAAGTCAGGCGAGCAGTATGGATAGAGCGGAGCCTGGTGACAGAGGCATTACCGAAACAAGTCCGGGTAGAGGTGTTACAGTTAGAAGGCCACAGGTAGATGGTGAAGGTCCTTCTTTACAGGTCCAGCAGTGATGGTGGATCAGCTGTACTCCGCTAGATGCGGAGCTTTTCCGTCTTTTAGATGACACTTGGGCAACAGCGACAGCATGCAAATGCGCGAGCTGCCCTGGATAGTCCACGCCGGCAGGATGATAAGATCCGGCGGAAGATGGAACCTAAGAGAAGAGAAATACATACAATGTAAGTGATGGGACTCCATATTACATGATGCTACTGTGCGGTCAGTGTGGCCGGCCGGACAGCAGAGGAATCTTATTCACACAGATGTCCGGGGTCATTGTCAGCCATCATACATGTGACAATCCCATCACTGACAGATGACATCTGCTCCCCATGACTTATTCTCATCACTAACATCACACAACATGGAGATGATTCTCACACTTACCTCGTCTCTTTTTCCCCTTTTTCCCATTTTCTGAGTTTTGTTGGTCTATACTCAGATTCATTTCAGATTTTCTTTCCTCTTCAGTTGGAAATTCTGATCAGAAAGTAAAAAAACTCAGTAAAGAAATATTCTTATAGGATCTGCTTTGTGTACTGTATATAGAAGAATTGTTCTAGTCCTGTCCCCTATAGTCCTGATAATCTGGCATTACATTATTATAGGACAGAATAAGTCCTATATACCGTTCATGACCTAATCTGAGGGGCATTAGATGTATCACTGATATGGAGCAGTAAGCGCCCTGTGTGCCGCCACGTGGTGCATCACTAATGAGCGATATTCTACTATAGGAGACGATGTCTTCTTATATTGAAGTGAGTTCCTGGATGCTAAAACGTATTTTACAGAATCCATGAAAACAATTCCTGGATAAAATTAAGGAAATAGAAATACAGTATGGGCCCATGGAAAAAATAATTGGGATCCATGAAACCTGGACAACATAGGAGACCTAATACAGAAAAACCAAATATTTGAGTCTTGAAGTCAACATTCACCTTTTGATGCTGTACATACATACCTGATGATGGGGACGAGGAGGGCAAGCTGTTTATAGCATTGTCGCTATCAGATTCAGAAAGCGATTCTGTCTGCCTGTCAGGAAGAATCAGGGGGTCGGACCAGAAGACCCAGGAGGTAACTTCCAACTCTCCCATTCTATGATTTAAGAAAAACATGTAAATCACAAGTCAATGCAGAATAAAAGGGGTGGTCTCACTAGAAGAACACCGACTAGAGGGCCTAATAGGACATATGACTGTCATAGTGAGGAAGGTTTTATGCTCCAATCTACCTTCTATGGATCAGAGCGAAAAACAACTAGCAATAATGGCTGGCATGTAATACTACATCTCTCCTACAGTATGGGCAGCTCTAATACGCATGAATGGCTGCAATTATGGGCTATTATCACCAACGGTTTCTGAAGCCAAAAGCACAATGACCGCTAATCATTGAGGCTGAATTTGATATTATGGTATTTATGTCCTATATTATGTGTTGTGCATATATATCAGCCTGGAACTCCCATTAATGACCCCATAATCTACTCACATTTCTGAGATATTTGTATTGGTTGCTGGCGTACACTCTGGAGGAGACTTCTGGTCCTCATCATTCATCGTTCTGGTAGTGATGGTACAGAGCTAAACATGGACAAAAACAAGATATGAAATACTTTTTTTTACTTTTAGAGGTCTTTTTTGTTTCACATATTTTGGATTTATTGATCACATACGGTACTTACTTTAGAAAGCCTTTCAGAAGATGATGTAAAATTTTGGAAGTCAAGGTTCTCATTGTTCTCACTTGTACCCTCCTCATCCTCTGAGACCGAATGGTCTATTTCAGAGTGATCTACAAAAGTAATGAAGTATTATTAGAGGTTGTTAGTATAAAACAGGCGTCATTTATCACAATATTAGTGGGTACTGATTATTACATTTTATGGAAGACAAGACAAACAGCCGCTTAGTCTAGATGATGTCTTCTTCTACTTACCGATAAATAAGCTGTTGTCCACATCTGAGGCAAGCTGAGGAATGTACTCTGGCTTCTGACTTAGAAGGTTGTTAAAATCTAAGTCACTCAGGAATGGATGACTCTTGATCTCAAGTGATCCTCCTGGAAAAAGAACAAAACAAAAGTGATGTGGACATTGTCAGAGATTGCTTCACATCTGAACAGTTTAACTTAATCTGAATTAATGACATAACTGAGTCAACATGAAGGAAGAAGACTGAAAGTCATAGTGTGGAGAACTAGAAATGGACAATCTGATAGAGAAGTGTTGATCCTCAAGGACATGAGTGATAAGTGTGATAGGTGAATATTAATACTAATATGAATAGTATTATATCTCTTACCTGTCCCAAGTCTATCTGCAGGATTTGTTCTGAGCAGCTCAGTAATCAGGTTCTGTGCATTGGGAGTAGGAGCGGAATTACAATCCCAAATTATGTCACCTGTTATACAGAAAATAAAATCTCTTTACTGGACTGTAAGCTAAAGCAAAGTAAACACCTAAACCAATGTAACTGATCAAAGCAATGGTCGGATCATTCCACTTACCAATGACAATCCTGTCATAAAGCTCAGCTACAGAATCTCCATCAAATGGTACAGATCCCGTGAGAAATTTATGTAGGATTATCCCCATTGACCACCAGTCAACAGGTCTTCCATAGCCTTCTTTGAGGATGACCTCTGGGGCGATGTAATATGGGGTGCCACATAACTGGAAAACAACAGAAGATAGAGATGAAAATGATAAAATGGTTATTATAACACGTTCTCGCCATAAAAACACAATGACAAAAGATAAAATATCAATGGAAACGTTCTCTAGAAATGAAGAATGTAGAGAAGACACAATAGTGTGATGAGATTTGTAAAGAAAAAAAAACATATGCCAAAGGCAAGGTGAACAGATGGGGTATATTAGTTAACCAAATACCAAAGCAAAACAAAGAAAACCCCTTAAAATAGAATCTTTAATAGCTACATTTAAAAGCACCCATATCAATATATGAAGACAAAATGCATAAAATGTACAATATATGGGTAGTGGGATAAACGTAGGATAATTGACATGCAGGCTTGCCCTAGAGATCCCAAATGGGCTGAGATCCCGCATGCCAGTGGAGGTTGACACCCTAGCTAATCGGTTTGGCGCCCCCGCTCCACATCGGCACACCCTCCGTGACCCTATCCACCCCTAGACAGACATGCACATATACAGATAATGATGAAAGGCAGACAGTCATGTCGCTGCTAACATGCTGAATGAAAAAAAGGCAATATTCAATGTATCAATTATATGGAAACAGGGAAGCTGATATAATGTAGTTCCACTAGTACAGATAGGATATCAAATGCACCAATCTATACACAATTCAGTATGATATATAAACCATCATTCAGAAGCCTATTATAGATACATAAAGTACATTAGTGCTGGCAATTACGGGCAACAAGAACAATATTATAAAAGCACGTGTGCTCAATTAACGGTAAACATAGGAACATAAATATGTCCAAAGTAGTAACAAGTCACCTATATAATGACATTGAGCATGAAGATAATAGTCTAGGACAGACGGTACATATAGACAACCTCAAAATCCCCCTGGCTAATCTATAGTCAGGACTGATCTACACAGGACACGTCCAAATGTTGGGACAGAGCATCATCCAGTGTGCGAATTACAAAAAAAGTTGCCAAAAAAGCATTTTAGTCAGCAGTAACCAGAGGACTTATCTGTAAATTGTCCCAACACGTTTCTCCCCCTCCTAATTTGGGGTTCATCAGGGGATCATATTAGGAGATAGCCACAATGAGTCAGTGGACAGACGCGGGAGATAAATACACCCCGATCGGAGAATACTGCTGCCGCCACATTTTATGGATTTTGTCTTTATATATTGATATGGGTGCTTTTAAATGTATCTATTAAAAGTTATATTTAAGGTCTTTCTTTGCTTTGGTCCTTGGAGATTTGTAAAGAACAAGCTAAATTCCTGTAAGTGTTACCCACCTCACGGTCCAGGAACTCCCTGGTGATGTCCTCCGCTAATTCCTTGTAGGTGTTGGTTTTTGGTATCATGACACCAACTTTTGAAATCCCAAAATCGGTAACTTTTATGTGTCCAGCAGATGTAATCAGGAGGCTGCGGAAGAGAAGATGGTTTTAGCCTCACAGACCGTATGATAATAAATGATAACTTCCCCCCTTTATTATACTACGAGGGGCACTTACTTATCCGGCTTCAGGTCTCTGTGCACCACACCGTAGCTATGGAGGTATTCCACAGCAAGAACCGCTTCTCCAAAGTATAAGCGGGCCAAGGGGACAGATAGAGGACCCCTGGTGCTTAGGAGGGTCTCACAGTCACCACCTATAGAAGAAAGGAAATATGACCGGTGAGTGGTTTATACGGCAGATCACCATGATGTATAATGGGAAGTGAGCGGAGACATTGGGATAGGAGAGAATATAAACAGATATAATGTATAGTGCACATAATATTAGTCTGAATCGATGGAGAAATGTCGTCCATGTAACTAATAACATAAAGTGATGTCACATCTCGTCTACAGCTGGAGATACTGACATGCTCAGTGCGGACTTACAGGGAGATCACACAGACTGTGGCGGACAGAGAAATCTCAGGGCCCCATAGCAAAAGTTCTAACTGCACGCCCCTTCAAAAAAACCCCTTACTGAAGTCAATCGATGTTCTCAACAGCAATACACCTTTTATAGCCATTTTAGCATATGATGCTCCCAAAAATGCCCCCACCCACAGACTGAGTTAGATATCTCCACAGTGAAATCTTAATCCAGTTTCACCTTACAGATATAATGTAGCACCTGTCTATAATGTCCCCACTCAGTATGAGGCCAGTCACAGCCCCCTACTCAGTATAATGGCGCCCACAGCCCCCCCTACTTAATATAATGGCCCCCATAGCCCCTCAGACAATATAATGGTCTCCACCACTGCCTACTCAGTATGATGGCCCCCAAAGCCAATCAAACAGAATTAGGATCCCCACACAGAATAGGGACCCCCACTGCACACCATTCAATATGAGGACCCCCAGGGGGTGTAGGGGCATGTACAGTCACCAACTCAATATAGCGGCATTCACAGTCCCCTATAGCCCCTCACACGGCACACCATTCAGTATTATGGTACCCACAACCCTCAATTCTTAGTATTATGGCTTCCACCAATCTCGCAACTCAGTATTATGCCCCCACCAGCCCAACAACTAAGTATAATTGCTCTCACCAGCCCCACCACTCAGTATTATGGCCCTCAGCAGCCCCACCACTCAGTGTTATTGCCCCCAACAGTCCCTCCACTTAGTAGTAAGGCACACAATAGCCCCACTACTCAGTATTATGGCCCCCACCAGCCTCAACACTCAGTATTATGGCCCTCACCAGCCCCACCACTCATTGTTACGGCCCCTACCAGCCCCACCACTTAGTAGTAAGGCACCCACCACTCAGTACTACCACCTCCACCAGCCCCACCTCTCAGTATTATGGCCCCCACCAGTATCAACACTCAGTATTATCGCTCTCACCAACCCCACTACTCAGAATTATGGCCCTTATTAGCCCCACCACTCAGTGTTATGGCCCCCACCAGCCCCACCACTTAGTAGTAAGGCACCCACCAGCCCCACCATTCAGTACTATAGCCCCCACCAGCCCTACCTCTCAGTATTATGGCCCCCACCACTACTTAGTGTTATGGCCCCCACCAGCCTCACCATTTAGAATTATCGCCCTCACCAGCCTCACCACTCAGTATTATGGCCCCAACCAGCCCTACTACTCAGCATATGGTCTCCACCTGCCCCATCACTCAGTGTTATGGCCCCCACCAGCCCCACCTGTGCAGTGTAAGTACTGAGACTCCACACTACAGATGCAATATTGTGGCGACATCGAAGAACCTGCAGTACATGGAGTCTCGGACCCATCTGCGGAGGCTGAATGGTGGATTTAGGACCTTTGGCTCCCTGATCCACCATTGTTTTCATTGGTATTCATATTCTGACAATGTGAATACCACTGAAATTGTGATGACAGGTGGTGGAATGGGGCCCAGTGCCGAGCGGTGCCAGGCCCGATCTGACTCACTGGCACCATAGCACCGGTGCACACAGATCAATGAATTTCCAGGCATCTTGGTAATAGAAAACCTACAGTAAACGCACTGTGAGGATGTAACTGTCCTAATTATCCTAATTATAAGAGCAGTGATAAGATGTAAGCAGACATGGGCTGAATATACTACAATATACATGTCCTACCTCCTACATACTCCATGACCACACACAGGTGAGATTTTGTTGGAAAGGAGCAGAGCATGGAGACCACGAAGGGACAATCTGCGAATGTTAGGATGTCCCTCTCCAGAAAGGCCAATGCCACTCTTTTTGGAGTGTTCAGGTTTCGCTTGAACATTTTCTTCAAAGCAAAGATCTGGTGTGAGTCTTTATGGTGCGCTAAGTAGACGGCACTGGAGAGAAAGAGAATCAATGGTTAGAATGAATCTTTACTACAAGAACATCTATAGAAGTCATTATATAATGTTTTGTACTAATGTTTAATGCTAGAAGTCTGTCCGTCACTGGAAATCCATGTCTAGAATTTGATAAAAGATCACTTCATAGATCACCTATGGGAGGTGTCCACAATGCCACGTCCGCCGGAGCCCTCACCCAGGTCACATTACAGATGAGAGAATCTACTGAAATTATTCTTGGGCAGATTCACTACATTAGACCAGTAGATATGATTCAGTGCAAATAAAAGTTGGTCCAAATTAAAAGTGCTCCAATTGCCATAACATGACGTTAATTATGCTCCCGCATACCCCAAGACATAACAACATAATAAATGGAGGGGAGCGAAGGAGCTACAAAAAATGAAACCCATTATAGCCACTTGTCCTCTGTGCCAGTCTTTATTGCTGAGACCAGGGAGTAGACTCACATGGTCATGGTGGAGGATGGGGGGTGCAGATGTCATTGATGAAATTTCGTGTCACCCCCTCACTTGACCATGTGTTGCCAATTACTCTTATCAGTTCGCTAATGGATTCCGAAAAGAACAGACCGGTGCGGAGGAGGGGGAAGCTCTGATGGGGGTGGCAGTGTAAGAACAGATGAGGGTCTAGGACAGGCAGGTGTAATATATTATTCTATTTTAATCCCTTTCCTTAATAGTTTGTTTTCCTACAGATCATATAATTTCCCTATGATAACACTGAAGGGAAGAGCACAGAGTCTGGAGCATTGTCATTGGGAACCTTGAGAAATGTGGAATATGCCAACAGAAAACTCACCCAAAACTTCCACTGCTGATCAGTTTGGATGTCCCATAGTCGCTCTTATGCGGCTGTCTTGACGGGGTCAATGATTTGATCACGCTCTATAAAAGAATAAGAAATTATATAAAGATATAGAAGCTGCTGGAAAAAAGCTCCAGATGCAAAAACGTCTCCCTTCTGTCATCTCCTCTTAGAATAGAGACATCCCATGGTTATATGGGGACAATACTGGAGGTGTCATTCACACCCCATAATCTGGTGATACACCGACATCTCTCTCCATGATACTTACACCGTCAGATTCTTGGATCTCCGGGATCTCACAGATTCTACTGTCAGCATCCGCCAACACAGTTGTTTCTAAAAGAGTGAAAAAATTATGAAGAAATAAAATGTATTAGACGATATTAATCCTACATATATATTACAACAATATAACTCAGACATGACAAGATGTCTGTAAATGGGAATAATACTTATTATATAGGGATTCTAAATATGAGAACGTACGGAGCATCCATGAATAAACGTAATGGAAATGATGGAGGACCCCCCAATCATCACATGAATGAGGAACCCCCCACCCTCGCTGTACATGTGAGTGATGGTAAGAGAGCTGAAGCGTAGGAGCCATATGCAGATTATCCTGGAAGTGCACTGGGGGCGTGTCACAGTATGGATTTCTTCTTCCACGCCCCCAGTGCACTTCCATGCTGATTTGTATACGGCTTCTACATTAGATTTCCCTTGACTGAGACATTGGATTTCTGCAAAAAAATATTACAGAGAAATGGCCAGTACAGTCATTCCACAATATGCAAAAATGTGCTGACAGGTTCCCATTACACAGAATATACAGAGTAAATGTAAGATTATTCCCTGTTCTCTATAATATCTGGATATTTCTTGTAGGAGGTCGGGTGATCGGCTTACCTGTAGTCAGATCGCTGTTCAGTCCCGGGATTAGATTTTGCTCGTCTTTGGTGTCGCCTTCTGCTGTTTCCTGGTAGATATAATATATATAATTAACATGTGGAACCTTACACTAAATCATCACATAGATAAATCAGGAAGGACTAAACCTGCATTTACAGATGCAGCCAATTGTAACTGTACAAATCAGACGTGTGCTAGAGAAGATGACGGCTCCTTACCAGGCGTTCCAATGAGCGAGCCGGACGCTCCAGTACACACAGGACTTTTTCGGCCAGGTCTTTAATAAAAGCCAAATCTCCATATTGAGATCTTTCTTCAGCCTAAAAAGAGGAAAAGAAACAAAAAGGAAAATTTGGAGATGAGAAAGGTCACAATGGAGGAGGCCGCCATTGTATGTGACATTTGCTCCTCTCTGCAGATACAATAACTCTGGGGACTCATCGTGTTTTATATTGGAGGAAAGAAACTTCTATCCCACCATTATCTATAATATAACCAGGGATGGGTCCTTCTTTCCGAAGCCTCTATAGACTGCGCAAGCGCACTGTACCTGCACAATGTGGCCGCAGACAGAAGAACACATCCACACCGGGAGGAGGACGGGGATGGAGGAGGAGTGTGGTGCCAGAAATAGAGGTATGCGTCATTTCATCATGGCTATGGGGGGTCTCCTGCTAAAAGTGGGGAGGCTATGGAGGCAGTGGCGTACCGCCAATGGCGGCAGGCCACGCCACTGCTATGGGGCCCGTGAGCCGGGTGGGGGGGGGCCCATAGCAGTCGCCTGCACCGTGTATGCCCCGCATCGGGGCCCTTGCAACAGGCTCCGCTCCCAGGCCCGGCGTTAGCACTCGGGCAAGTGCCAGGTCCCTGAGCAGGCAGGGGGCCCCACTCCGCTCAGGGCCCCGGCACAATACTTACCTCTCCCCGTGCCTCCGCAGCTCCGGTGTCTTCCGCATCCTGTGCTGTGACGTCTCAGGTTAGAGGGTGGGATGACGTCTTTCCACCACACCCTCTGCTGAGCAGTCACAGTGCAGAGCGGGAAGACAGCGACGCTGAGGAGTCCGGAGCAGAGCAGCGGCAGCAGGTGAGGTGAGTATGTCATTTTTTTTTTTTTTAATGTATGGAGGCCTGGGGCCCATACACTATATAAGGGCTCGTACACTGTATGGAGGACTATATGGGGGCCCATACACTGTGTGGAGGACTATATGAGGGGCAGTATACTGTATGGATGACTATATGGGGGCCAGTATTCTGTAGGGAGGACTATATGGGGGCCCATACACTGCGTGGAGGACTATATGAGGGCCAGTATACTGTATTGAGGACTATATGGGGGCCAGTATTCTCTATGGGGGCCAGTATTCTGTATGGAGGACTATATGGGGGCCAGTATACTGTATGGAGGACTATATGGGGGCCAATACACTGTATGGAGGGCTATATTGGGACCCATACACTGTGTGGAGGACTATATGAGGCCAGTATTCTCTATAGAGGACTATAAGGAGGCCGGTATACTGTATGGAGGACTATATGGGGGCCAGTACACTGTATGGAGGACTATATGCAGGCCAGTATACTGTATGGAGAGGACTATATGGGGGCCAGTATTCTGTATGAAGAATGTCTTATACTGTGTGGAGGACCATAGGGAGTGCATTATACTGTGTGGAGGACCATAGGAAGTGCATTATACTGTGTGGAGGACCATAGGGAGTGCATTATACTGCGTGGAGGACCATAGGGAGTGCATTATACTGTGTGGAGGACCATAGGGAGTGCATTATACTGTGTGGAGGACCATAGGGAGTGCATTATACTGCGTGGAGGACCATAGGGAGTGCATTATACTGTGTGGAGGACCATAGGGAGTGCATTATACTGTGTGGAGGACCATGGCGAGTGCATTATACTGTGTGGAGGACCATGGCGAGTGCATTATACTGTGTGGAGGACCATGGCGAGTGCATTATACTGTGTGGAGAGGTGTGGGGCCATTATACTACATGGAGGGCTGTGTGGGGGTCACAGTTGAGGGATCATACTGTGTTGGAGTCACCATACTTTGCCTTGAGAGTTGAGGTGGGGTACGGTAGAGTCATTATACTGTGCATGTGGAGGAATTCACCATGGGGGTAACATACTGTGTTTAGGGGGGGCACTGTTGTTGGCATCATACCTTATGGGGAAATAAAAGAGGAATCTATAACTTCAGCAGGAGAAAAATTACTGTGTAAAGGCTGGAAAGTTATGAGATATGCTCTTCCTTGACCCCCGACAATTTTCACTTTTTTGGAGGGGCTCCATTTAGCGCTTCTGCTATGGGGCCCCATGATTCCTATGTACGCCCCTGTATGGAGGTCTCCTGCTGGACGTGGGGAGGCAATGGGGGTCTCCTGCTGGATGTGGGGAGGCTATGGGGGTCTCCTGCTGGACGTGCGGAGGCTATGGGGGTCTCCTGCTGGACATGCAGAGGCTATGGGGGTCTCCTGCTGGACATGCAGAGGCTATGGGGGTCTCCTGCTGGACATGCAGAGGCTATAGGGGTCTCCTGCTGGACGTGAGGAGGCTATGGCGGTCTCATGCTGGACATGCGGAGGCTATGAGGGTCTCCTGCTGGACATGCGGAGGCTATGGGGGTCTCCTGCTGGACGTGCGGAGGCTATGGGGGTCTCCTGCTGGACGTGCAGAGGCTATGGGGGTCTCCTGCTGGACGTGCGGAGGCTATGGGGGTCTCCTGCTGGACGTAGGGAGGCCATGGGGGATCTCCTGCTCGATGCGTTGAGGCTATGAGGGTCTCCTGCTGGATGTGGGGTGGTTATGGGGGTCTCTTGCTGGACATGGGGAGTCTATGGGAGTCTCCTGCTGGACGTGCAGAGGCTATGGGGGTTTCCTGCTGGACCTGGGGAGGCTATGGGGGTCTCCTGCTGGACGTGGGGAGGCTTTGAGGGTCTCCTGCTGGACCGGGGAAGGCTATAGGGGTCTCCTGCTAGACGTGCAAATGCTATGGGGGTCTTCTGCTGGACGTGGGGAGGCTATCGGGGTCTCTTGCTGGATGTGCGGAGGCTATGGGAGTCTCCTGCTGGACATGCGGATGCTAAGGGGGTCTCCTGCTGGAGGGGTGGAGGCTATGGAGGTCTCCTGCTGGACGTGGGGAGTCTATGGGGGTCTGCTGCTCGACGTGCAGAGGCTATGGGGTCTCCTGCTGGACGTGGGGAGGCTATAGGAGTCTCCTACTGGATGTGGGGAGGCTATGGGGGTCTCCTGCTGGACATGAGGAGTTTATGGGGTTCTACTGCTGTACATGGGGAGGTTATGCGGTATCTTGCTCAATGCATTGAGGCTATGGGGGTCTCCTGCTGGACGTGTGGAGGCTATGAGGGTCTCCTGCTGGACGTGAGAAGTCTATGGGAGTCTCCTGCTGGACGTGCAGAGGCTATGGGAGTCTCCTGCTGGACGTGCAGAGGCTATGGGAGTCTCCTGCTGGACATGCAGAGGATATGGGGGTCTCCTGCTGGATGTGAGGAGGCTATGGGGGTCTCCTGCTGGATGTGCGGAGGCTATGGGGGTCTCCTGCTGGACGTGTGGAGGCTATGGGGTCTCCTGCTGGATGTATGGAGGCTATGGGGGTCTCCTGCTGGAGGTGGGGAGGCTATGCGGGTCTCCTGCTGGACATGCGGAGGCTATGGGGGTCTCCTGCTGGATGTATGGAGGCTATGGGGGTGTCCTGCTGGATGTGGGGAGGCTATGGGGGTCTCCTGCTGGATGTGCGGAGGTTATGGGGGTCTCCTGCTGGATGTGTGGAGGCTATGGGGGTCTCCTGCTGGACGTGGGAAGGCTATGGGGGTCTCCTTCTGGATGTGGGGAGGCTATGAGGGTCTCCTGCTGGACCAGGGGAGGCTATGGGGGTCTCCTGCTGGATGTGCGGAGGCTATGAGGTTCTCCTGCTGGACATGGGGAGGCTATGGGGTCTCCTGCTGGATGTGTGGAGGCTAAAGGGGTCTCCTTCTGGACGTGGGGAGGCTATGGGGTTCTCCTGCTGGACATGGGGAGGCTATGGGGGTCTCCTGCTCTATGCATTGAGGCTATGAGGGTCTCCTGCTGGATGTGGGGAGGCTATGGGGGTCTCTTGCTGGATGTGGAGAGGTTATGAGGGTCTCCTGCTGGACCACGGGAGGCTATGGGGTCTCCTGCTAGACCTGCGGAGGCTATGGGGGTTTCCTGCTGGACGTGGGGAGGCTATAGGGGTCTCCTGCTCGATGCATTGAGGCTATGGGGGTCTCCTGCTGGATGTGTGGAGGATCTGGGGGTCTCCTGATGGACGTGGGGAGGCTATGGGGGTCTCCTGCTGGTTGTGGGGAGGCTATGAGGGTCTCCTGCTGGACCGGGGGAGACTATGGGGGTCTCCTGCTAGACGTGTGGAGGCTATAGGGGTCTCCTGCTGGACGTGGGTAGGTTATAGGGGTCTCCTGCTTTATGCATTGAGGCTATGGGGGTCTACTGCTGGATGCAGGGAGGCTATGGGGGTCTTCTGCTGGATGTGGGGAGGCTATGGGGGTCTCCTGTTGGAGGTGGGGAGGCTATGGGGGTCTCCTGCTGGACGTGTTTAGGCTATGGGGGTCTCCTGATGGACATGGGGAGGCTATGGGGGTCTCCTGCTGGACGTGGGGAGGCTATGAGGGTCTCCTGCTGGACCGGGGGAGACTATGGGGGTCTCCTGTTAGACGTGCGGAGGCTATAGGGGTCTCCTGCTGGACGTGGGGAGGTTATAGGGATCTCCTGCTTGATGCATTGAGGCTATGGGGGTCTCCTGCTGGACGTAGGGAGGCTATGAGGGTCTCCTGCTGGATGTGGGGTGGCTATGGGGGTCTCTTGCTGGACGTGGGGAGTTTATGAGAGTCTCCTGCTGGACGTAGAGAGGCTATGGGGGTCTCCTGCTGGACGTAGGGAGGCTATGGGGGTCTTCTGCTGGACGTGGGGAGGCTATGGGGGTCTCCTGTTGGAGGTGGGGGGCTATGGGGGTCTCCTGCTGGAGGTGGGGAGGTTATGGGGTTCTCCTGCTGGACGTGGGGAGGGTATGGGGGTCTCCTGCTGGACGTGGGGAGGCTATGGGGGTTTGCGTGTGCGCATACTACGCTATCCGGCTGCATTTTATTGAAGAAACTCTATGTGTGAATTCGCAGACACAGTCTTTAAAAAAATGGTGCCGAAATTGTACCAATAAAAATGCTTGTCACCAGGGTGTAGAACGGGTTCAATAGCTAGTTATCTATATGGAGAAGTTTTGTGCGGAGCGTCCGCTATTTACCTGCTGCAGTAATGTCCTGATGTTATGAAGTAAATCCGTCACATACTCTGAGGTGAGATGACCTTGTTGGTGTTTGGTCAGGCAGTTCCTTACTAGCTGCACCACCAGCCGGTGAGTGAAGCTGAGAACGCCATCGGGTGGTAGAAGCACAATGTTAGGGCGATTGTTGATAAGAATACCCCATAGTGCTTGTACCTGAAAATTATCCAGAAAAAATCCGGCCATAGTGAGAAACTGTAAGTGCGCTCAGTAACTAGCTATGGAGCCAAAATGGCACCCGCTACCCTGTGTACATTGTAGAAGTAGTGACTGTGAGCTGTGATGTCATAATGGGCGAGCATCACCAGTGATGTCATGATGGAATCTTGTGATAAAATCTTCATGAGGCGACTCTGCACAAACAGATGCTGCCGAGCAATGTGTACAGTGGAAACTCCATAGAATAAAATCCATCTCCATGTTATCATGACCGTTCTCTTTTATTTCCAGTTAGAACACAACCAGTATAAGGGTATGTTCACACGCTGCATTTTTGCAGCATTTTTTGTTCAACAAAAACCAAACTGGTGGCAGGAAAAACACTGAGTAAAATACGCACGTTTTTGCTGTGTTTTTAATTGTTTTTTTTCTCATTCATTTGAATTGGTGAAAAACGCTGCAACGGCCCTAAAAGGATTGACAAGCTGCAGAATACAAAAAACACTAGAAAAGAAACGCAGCATGTGAATGAGACTTCAGAAATCTCATACACTAAGCTCGTACTTTAAAGTGCAGTGTTATTGCCGCAGAAAAACAGCCAATTGTGAACACACCCAAAAGATATACTCCGTCATATGGGAAATAATGTGTAGGTTTATTCCTCATTTGTCTTTTTTTTCTCCATAGAACATTTTAGTTTACTATTAACAACTGTGACAAATATTGAAGGTATTGAAGAATTAATAAAAAGTGATAAATTATTTACATCATTGTCATTGATCGTTGTGTCTTTATAAAGTTCAATCCTTTACCTTGTTGTGTTTAGGTCGCGAGATCGTGCAGCTGCAGGAGCGGTGAGCCGCTGTCAGAGTCGGCCAGACTCCCTATAAAGCCGGTTTCACACGTCCATATATTTCCAGTACCGGAAAGGAAAAAACGGTACCAGAGATATCCGTGTCCCGTGTGTCCCTGTTTGTCACACGTGTGGCAACAGTGTGCCGCATCAGGATCACACGTACCGGCACCTGGGAATTAGCGTTACATTTTAGTGGGTTTGATATGGTTATTTCTGCTAACATCCATCCACAGTTTTAGTAAAGTGCCGTGAGCAGCAGAAAGTGCACACAGTGTAAGATCCTCACCATGGTCCTCCACGCAGTGTAAGACTCTCGCCATGGTCCTCCACACAGTATAAGACACTCGCCATGGTCCTCCACGCAGATTAATGCACTCCCTAAGGTCCTCCACACAGTATAATGCACTCCCTAAGGTCCTCCACACAGTATAATGAACTCCCTATGGTTCTCCACACAGTATAATGAACTCCCTATGGTTCTCCACACAGTACATTGCACTCCCTATGGTCTTCCACTAAGTATAATGCACTCCCTATGGTCCTCCACGCAGTATAATGCACTCCCTATGGTCCTCCACGCAGTATAATGCACTCCCTATGGTCTTCCACACAGTATAATGCACTCCCTATGGTCATCCACACAGTATAACGTACTCCCTATGGTCCTCCACACAGTATAATGCACACCCTATGGTCCTCCACACAGTATAATGCACACCCCATGGTCCTCCACACAGTATAATGCACTCGCCATGGTCCTGCACACAGTATAATGCACTCCCCATGGTCCTGTACGCAGTATAGTGCAGCCCCCCAAAGGGTAAAATGCGGTCCCCCACCATAGGGTAAAATGCAGCCCCAGTCCTCCAGTATTATCAGGACACACTGATTTAAAAATAAATAAATAAATAAATCCATACTTACCGCTCCTCGTTCCCTGCTGCTTCAGTCTCTGCAGCTGATCACCTCAGCAGCTGCCAGCTCCACTGTCTGGCACAGCGTGGCGCGTCATCATGCCGCTGCGTCAGACGCAGAGGAGGAATGATGGGAGAGGGAGTGTCACATGATGCTCCCTCCTCCATCACTGCTTTCAACCAGGGCCGGCTCCAGGTTTTCGTGGGCCCTGGGCGAAAGGGTCTCAGTGGGCCCCTGTAACACTGTAAAATAATACTCTTTCTGTATTATTTTTTTCTACTGAGGACTTCGCAAAGTATCAATATCACGATATTCTTATAAAAAATGTATCTATTTATTCTTGGATTGTCCATTAAATAGAATCAGATTGCAGCAGGTACATACAATAATTAGTTATAAAGTAATTGTCCATTTGTCCATAATTAGCTTAATTGTTGAGATTCACCCATCTTTCCTTGGATCCTGGCTGGTAAATCATGTCTTTGTCCAGCACGTGTCCAGGCCTACATGTCATCTGTTTCTCAGCATGAAGATTCTTCTTCTGTGTCTTGTGGGGTGGGAAGAGCAAGAGAGTCCCCCCTTTCTGTACCATGGGCTTTTATAGCCAGTCGTATGGCACACCTGTTCTACATATGGTAGTGAACCAAAAATACACACACAAATAGGGCATGTCAACTAGACACGATGGCTGAGGCATAGAACTCAGATTTAAGAAAAATGATTATCGATTATTAATTATTTAACATTCCCCCCTTTTTGAGGATAAAAAGGACTGAAAAATCCTCAAAAGAAGACAGGTTTATCATTAGGATAACAATCATTTTTTTCCTTTTCTTCTTCCTTGGCAATATTATTAAATTTCCATAATAATAATAATAATAATAATATCAATATCTGATTATTGTTATATAATGATGTGAATTCATGTTATGGTAAGCCGTGACTAATATTCATTTAATATGTATAATTATACTTCCCTATATCTAAATTGAAGCAATCGCGGGTCCAATCGTCATCGTCTGATGTCATCGGGTCGTCGTCTCGTCTTCTTCTTGGTTCTTTTATAACACGGTCTTTAGATGAAAACTCCTTTGAAATAAATGACAGCGTGTAGATATTGTACAGTCCATAATTGTATTCATCATTGTGCAGTCTATAAACTGTGCTCTTTATTAGAAAGATCATGTGTGTCAACTGATAAGAAAACAAAGTCCATGGATGAAATGTAGCTTTAATATCTGTGCGATGTCACCTGGACTTACGTTGGATAGTTCTGGAATCTTCCGTGTGTCCGCACTGGTCTCGTGTCACTTTTGGAACAGATGTGACGTCTTTGGTCAGTAAAGCAAGGGTTAACTTGACACTTCCCTGCTTTATATAGCCCCATAACCAGTACTCAGTCCTTTATATACAGGACACATATGCCAGGTATTACCTGCTCACCAGCTTTCATTGAAGCGTTGCAGGTGATAAGAAACCACTGGAACGTGATGAAACTTGAGCACAACCCAGTACATATAGGATCATCGTCCTCTGCCGTCCTGGTGATCAGTGGTGTGAATTGTATCTGACACAGTCTATTATCACTCAGCATTCACACCTGTTACCTTCTGAGACTTCCGGATATCGGTTGCTTCTTCTTGTAACTTTTGAGAATCTCTTTGATTTATAAATATGAAAAGTCTTTATTAAGATAGAATTCATAATTGCGATGTCTTGATTGAAGTCTTCATTCCCTAATCTGATACCAAATCTGGCAATTTTTCCTAACCTATAATATCACAGCGTACCATAGCAATCAATAATATCCATCTAATTATTATCAAAATATTAAATAAATTATGTTTGGAATAATAAACAATAATAGATAATAATTCATTATTAATCAAGTTCTCCATATGATAGAACATTTTTATGTCATAGGGGTAATTACCTTTTCCAACCCATAGGTGTCAGTGTGTTTTGAAACAAGTGTTTATATCTTTATTAAACCAATAATACCAAAGAATGTATACTCATGAACTAAAATGAATAAATATATGAATGTATGAAGGAATAAATGAATGAATTGTTGTGTTTACTCAGAAAATGTAAACATTTTTCTTATATTAATTCATATCATTATATTTGATGAAGCAATATTCTTGTACTTGACATTACCCCATTAAATATTAATGTGTTTTCTCAATTGAAATCTTGAACTGAATTAAAATCAAAAATTGAGAATTAAAAATGAAAAATGGAAAAATAAGAAAATAAGTAAGAATACAATTTTAAAAATGAAAAATAAAATTAAGAGTAAAAATAAGAATAAAAATAAAAATAAGGCCTTTAAATTGTAATGACAAATGCAGAGTAATTATATTCTCCATAAAAAATACCCTTATATCTCCATTATCTGGATGATTTCATATTTGTCATAACCTTGTATCACCAAAAAATTATTAAACTATGCAACTTTGCATGTAATACCCTTCTTAATTATATCATTGTACCTTATTATTGTTTTACCTTTATTAAAATGTGTGGAAAATAAGTATTGATCACAAGTGATTATGTAATCAGGATCAAAAACACATTTTCCCCCTTAATACCAAAAAATATTATTTTATAAAATTTATGTATATATCAGAACCAAATTAAAATAATTATTCTTCTAGAAATATTTTGCATAAATTTCATATCGATGAGTAGCATAGATTTGTCTAAAGAGAGGTGTGTACCTATTTAGGTAACCATTAAAAATAATATCATAGTTATTCAAGAATATTATCATGTGGAAAATTATTCTAAATGTAAATTTACTTTGTAAACCATTTGATGTGTGGTTGCTCTTATCCACTATTAGTTAAATCAAGAAATAATAATTATTAAAGAAATATAGAAATATATATATGTAGATAATACCTAATTATGTATTATAATTTCCTCAGAATTAAATATATTTTTGTACCTTCACATAAAGAAACATTTTTTTTTTTCCAAACATACAAACATACGAGGCCTCTGTCACATCAATCACACTTAGCAGCTGCTGATTTACTCATCTGTCACCTTCACTCTGACATTCACAGATCTGTTCAACTCAAACATTCCACATATGAAGTTTTATATATATATATATATTTAACCCAAAATTGTTGTATCCCAATTTATTAATGCGCATTGTCATATCTTAATATTTCTTTGAATATTCCCCAAGTACATATTATATAATATGAGAGTAAGTCACTGGAATTTCAGACACTTGAAAAAACTCTTGACTTAGATTCTTTTTTCACTGGCTGCCAGGTTTTAAGTTACATCAGCTGAAAATAGAATGAATGGGATCTATACTATTAGCTCAAAGTTCAAAGGCCGCAGCTGTCACACGTCATGCTGTAAAGCTACTTGTTATAACGAACACTTCATGCACAGAAAATATTAATTCATAACTGCTACACATAATAATCCAACTAGTTATATTGTTATTATTTTAAAATGTTATACACATAAAATCATGCAATTTTTCAACTTCCTGTGTGAATAAAGAAATAAATCCATTTTAGAGTTGTTTGATCAAATCCTGCTTTGGAATGAAACCTCTAAGGAAATATAAGAAGATAAAATTAAATATCAAATTCATACAGAAAAAGAATTATTTAAATATCTTATACATATATTGGTTGGTTCTAATGTAATTCAAAATATTGCTACTTAAATTTATATATGAAGTTCTAATTTATTAATTAATATATATATATATTTTTTATAAATATATATATAAATACAATTATACACAATCTCTACTTAGACAAGTATATATATATATATATATATATGAACTATTAGAAACTATGTAACTACAATTTTACTGTATAAGATTATAAATAAATATTGAGACATTGTAACACTTCTATGCTACATTATAATTACAGTTTTTCCTTAGCCACTCCCTAAACCAAATCTTCTGTCTCTCTCAAATATCTCCAGGAACGTCCTATTTAGGAAAGACATTTTTCTATCCTTCAAAACCTCAGAGAACTGCCTGTCCTTCTGTCCACATTCCCTGACGTCACTCTCACCTGGTCGTCTCACCTGTCTCTGTCCGTCTATTTCGGCCATTTTCTTTTCTAGGGAAAAGTCACAGCTTTGCATTTTTAACTCTTTCTGTGGAGATATGGAGTTTTGAATCATCTGATATGGCTTATAACAGATATGAAATCTCCTGCGTATTTGATAGAGTTCACTATGGGGATGACTCAGTCTAGGAGAGTTTGATATTGGCTTTTGGTAAGATTTTACCTTTCCTGGTTTTATAAATTTAACTTGATTTATTTTCTTTTCACGATTCTCATGTTTTCTAACAGAATCCAGCAACTGCGCACATTTGAATAGGGATTCTTTTTGTGACGCTATAACTCTAGATACTGGATCTAGGAATTTGAATTTTTGTACAAAAGTTGTTACCATTTGTTGTACTTTTCCATTTTTGATGAGAGCTTTGTACAACCGTTCAAATATGGACATGAATGTATATGTACATTCCTTCCTACCAATCCTTAGTTTCTGCAGATCTTCTATGTTGGGAAAATCCTTTGTGACACAATAAATCAAATATCTTAACCTGTCCGAATCATTTTCCCATCCATTAGGAGAGTCATTTTCACAGGGCATTAAATGTAAACGTCTGGACAATGTCACAGGAATCCATATTTTAAATAATTGATTCCTCTCCTCATTGGTTAGATCAAACTTATCAGAAAAGCTCTCAAATGTCTCTGAATTTCTACAGGCATGGATTTTGACATCATATTTTGGCATGATTTTGTATAATTTCAGCAAATTTTTCCTCATTTTAATTTGCAGTTGAGCCTGGGTAATTCCTGAATTCTCTGATATTTTTAGTGGCTCTTGTACGTCCGCTTCTCCTACGTCACTCACGTCTCCTCCCACATCACCTAGTATGTCGTTTTCTCGTATGTCAGTCATGTCTCCTCCCATGTCAGGTTTCTGTATGTCCGTCTCTTGGTCAGACCCAAGGTCACCTTCAGTTACAGACACGTGTCTTACTTCTTGTTCATTTTCCACATTACAGTCAGAATCAGTATCACCATCTGACACTTCTACACTATTTTCCTGCTTAGAAATCTCTAACACAAGACTATGAAAAAATCGACCAAATGTAGAATATTTCTCAATTTCTGTTTGTCTCTATTTACCAATTTAGAAGATAACTGTAAATTCTGCAATTCACATTCTTTGTATAAACTGAGCCACAAAACTTCTATGTCATCTCCTACATTAACTTTGAAATTAATATTACTTTGTTTAGCAACAGAAGAAATTATATCCATATTTTGCTTACCTTAAGATTCCTTAGCTTCTCTTTATCAGCACGTCCTGTCTTCAGTTCGTCTGATTCTTTTTCTTTGTGATTCTGTTCCTTGTTAGTACCTCTGCTTCCTGTTAGTCCTCAGTCTGTAGGTCCTTTCTGCTTCTCGTGACAAACTAGTGAATTTACTGACACGTGAACAACAGTGTTCAGCTCGTCAGGACTTCCCCCCTTGTTCACGGAAGAAATTCACTTACTTAATTTAAAAAAACGAAAAAACAGGACTGGCTGGCTCACCATTGTAAAATAATACTCTTCCTGTATTATTTTTTCCTACTGAGGACTTCGCAAAGTATCAATATCACGATATTCTTATAAAAAAATGTATCTATTTATTCTTGGATTGTCCATTAAAAAGAATCAAATTGCAGCAGGTACATACAATAATTAGTTATAAAGTAATTGTCCATTTGTCCATAATTAGCTTAATGGTTGAGATTCACCCATCTTTCCTTGGATCCTGGCAGGTAAATCATGTCTTTATCCAGCACGTGTCCAGGCCTACATGTCAGATACTTCTCAGCATGAAGATTCTTCTTGTGGGGTGGGAAGAGCAAGAGAGCCCCCCCTTTCTGTACCATGGGGTTTTATAGCCAGTCGTATGGACACCTGTTCTACATATGGTAGTGAACCAAAAATACACACACAAATAGCGCATGTCAACTAGACACAATGGCTGAGGCAATCCTTGTATAGAACTCAAAATTAAGCATAAAATGAATATCCATTATTAATTAACATTCCAAATGAATTTCCATAATTAACCATTTAACAGTGTTCAAAGTGTGTATCAAATTGCATGTCCATCTAATAAGCTTAATGCTAATGGACCTATGTCCCCCCATCCTGTCCTCTGCACAGTTATCCTCTGTTCACTGTAAAGAACCAATGGGAATAGTTTCCTGTGCACGGACACAGAGATCTGGCTGTGGAGACTGAGCATGTGTGGCCCCTAGCACTTTTTTTTATACTTATGCTATAAAATCCTATTCTACTGGAAAGTGAAAGGGGTATCCCAACAAGAGACGCAGTCTATAGATTTGTCATGTATGACACTTTATGGGATATTCCTATCAAAGGAAACCTGTGATGTCTTCCAAGTCTCCCAAACTGTTATTATCCTTCATTATGATGCAGGAACCAAAAGTTGATTGCTACGTGCAGTAAAAACATTTCTTACATCGCTGCTAGCAATATGCAAATTGGCTGGAACTAGTCCAGAGGGGGGGGTCTATTGGCTGGGACTAGTCTGGAGGGGGGGGCAGCGGCATCTATTGTCTGGGACTAGTCCAGAGGGGGAAGTGGGGATGCGCAATCTATTGGCCGCCAATACTAGTCCAGAGGGGGGTGGGCATCTATTGGCCGGGACTAGCCCGGCCTCATGTGCTATAATCATGCCCCTCTTTGTGACTGAAGAAGAGTTCAATGTCCCTGTCATAGTTTTAGTGTAAGACGTCACTCACTTCCCAAAATCTCCTGCACCGAGGCTGTGATGGGGACAATAAAGAAACATCCAATTCTAGTCACCTGAGCGCTGCTGCCAATCACAGGCTTTAGCAGTCTTGGGTCCTCCAAACGGAGCAGGCAGCACCGACCTCAGAGCGAACTGCGTTGGATTTATTTTTTAAATATATATTTTTTAAGAGCATCCATGCCTTACAAGAAATTCTCAAATCTGCTGAGATATTTTTCCTTTATAAACACAAATTCTGTACTGAACTTTATTGCAGATTTGGATGGTGAATCCTCAATAATTACACCACATGTAAACATATTGTAGCCTTACAATAGTGAGAGCATTAAAAGTGTTGGAGCGAGTAACTGTTGTTCTTGTGCTTATTGCCCTTAAGATCATTCAATACAGAATAGAATATTAAGTCTTTACAGCAGACGGCGACTCGGGGCTCATATTTCCGGGTCATAACCTCATTCATTGGGTTACACTGTAACAGCATGCTTATTTCTGCCTGTGCTGCTATATTATACCTCTTCTTTTTCAGAATTAAAGCCTACAGAAAGAACGTCTTGGCAAAATGTGTATGTATTTTATAGCTCTTATATTTATATATGCTTTTGCTGCTTTGATTTAAAAAAAAAAAAAAGTATATTAACGCCCATTCAAAGATTATGATTTTCTCCATTTACAGCTGAGCCGGAAGATGAAGCAATGTCTCTAGGGTTATAAAGTATTGAAGCTTTGTGTGGCCAGGTTGAGCAATACATTGACTTGTCAAACACTTTCTCTATTTAAAAAAAAAAAAAATCCAACCTCCTCCACCCCTTAATATCCGGCCATCACGCACCTCAGTATTTCATCATTGCCCAAGACAGCACCAAAAAATGCAGCTAAAATGAGCAGGAGGAAATCCTATTACCGGTCAGTGAAAAATATTTGGCACATGCCTACGATTGGAATAAAGCGCAGATATTAGTAACATTGTAACGTAGGTTGAAGAAAGACCTCGGTCCATCAAGTTCAACTTTCCTCCCCCAATTGTACTCCGTACACTAACACTACACTAACTTACTAACTAACTGGCACTAGGCCTCACAAATGTATTATTATTATTATTACCTTTTTTATTATTGCTGCACTATTACAATTAAGAATGTACCCGTTTATAATTTAATTTTTTAATTAGTTTTATATTTTGTATTACTCTTGTGATTCTAATAATGGTATTACCAGAATCCCTATGCCTAAATCTGTTGATCCAGAAGAAGGCAAAAACCCCAGGACACCTAACGCCAATTTTCATCACAGGGAAAAATTCCTTCTTGACCCCGAGAAAAGGCGATCAGTCCTAGAACCCTGGATCAAACCTAATTATGTTATTACTAGTTATATATTTAATATTACACTACTTATTGTACTACTGCAGTTATTAATTAATTTGTTTTTATTTTTATAAATGTGACTATTTGATATCGTTACTATTATTAACATCCTGCTATCTTATTACAGTATTATTCTAACTTTCCTATCACTAATAATACTACCCTATGCCTACATTGTTGATCCAGAAGAAGGCAAAAACCCCAGGACACCTTCAGCCAATTTGTGTCACAGGGGAAAAATTCCTTCTTGACCCCGAAAATAAGCGATCAGTCCAGGAACCCTGGATCAAACCTAATTATGATACTAATTATGTAATTACTATTATGGTATTAAATGTACTTCTATAGTTGTAACATTTTGTCTAATTTAACTGTAACCCTCAATGTTATGTGTTTCGAGGAAATCATCCAGCCCCTTTTTTGAAAGCTGTTATAGTGTCTGCCATCACTACTTATTGTGGTAGGGAATTCCACAGTCCCACTGCTCTGACTGTAAAGAACCCTTTCCTGTTTAGGTGCCTTAAAAAATGGAAATATTCAAAATACACTTTTAACCCACTTCATTCTGTTGTTATTTACAGATGTAAGAAAAATGTAAGAGGTTTTAGTTGCATTAAACAGCTTTGCAGGTTTTTTTGTTTTGTTTAACTATATAGATGTTCCATGAGAAGGCTCAATGGCTTCTGGAATGGGTACCCCTGGCATGGACTGGAATGACATTGGCATGGGTGTCTTCACAGGACTTTGATGAAATAGTCCTCCATTCTTACCCCCAGCTCATAGGTGGATCTGCCGGCTCTGCCATCCTCAGGGTCTTAACAAAATGTACTTTTTAAGACTGCGGCTCTCATTTTACACTTACATCTGGAGGATGTGCAAGTCCACTAGCTGTAAGCTCTTGTGTTCTCCATAGGCCAAATTTTCCCTATTTAAAAAAAAAAAAAAAAATCCGGCCTCCTGCCACCCCTTAATAGCCGGCCATCTCTCACCTTTTTCCCCACTCCTATGACAACACTGTCATAAGTATGAGGAAATCCAACTGCCGGTAATGGTAGATTTATCATAGGCAAGTGCAAGATGTTGTTAAAAAAAAAAAAATCCGGCCTCCTGCCACCCCTTAATAGCCGGCCATCACGCACCTCGGTATTTCATCATTGCCCAAGACAGCACCAAAAATTGGAGCTAAAATGAGCAGGAGGAAATCCTATTACCGGTCAGTGAAAAATGTTTGGCACATGCCTATGATTGGAATAAAGCGCAGATATTATGGCGCTTATTCTTACCGCCAGCCCATAGGTGGATCTGCTGGCTCCGTCATTCTCTGTGTCTTCATTCGGGGTCCCTCGACGTCTCCATGGTCACCTTCATTCTTGCAGCGTTTGTTCCAGTGATGTCCAGTCTTCTGATTTTCAGTCTTCCGGAGGCTCAGGTGGGCCGCTCGCTCTGATGACTATAGAGCTGGGGTCTGCTCAAGGGTTTCCAAGTTGACAAATGAAAATCCCTCAAACAATGCCTGGTCCTTTGTTGATATAAGTGCTGTGGCCTCTGCTGCTTCTAGTTTCTCCAGATGGAATGGTTTATGACGACGGGGAGGCTCAGATGGCTATAAAGGAAAAAAGGAATTCTAACATTAAAATTATGACTTTATATCAGAGTCTCCATTAAAAACAAGTTGTGTTGATTGAAAACTAGTAAAAGAATAGACACAAAGATTTTAATACTAAGAAACCATATCTGCTCATATACTTACTACAGGGACGTATGGTGGAGGCAGTTTCAGGGCTTCCACAGAGACCCAGTTGATACGCTGAAAAAACCTGTGCTTTCTGATGTTACCGTTGGCTCCTAAGCGACTGGCAGGATCTTTCTGAAGGAGCTAATAAAGATAAAACCAAAATCCATGAATGTAAACTGGAGAGAAAATGATGACTACTATGCAGAGATGAGCAAATCCACTTGATGCAAACTGAATTTGTGTTGAATTTTTGTGAATCTGCTGAACCCGGTGAATTTCAACAATTTGTGATTTGCTTCTTGGGAATCACCTAAAATGATTGCAGACAATTTTCATACAGTATTACTAAAAATTACATCAGTCAGAGAAGACTTATAGGACCTCTGATGTAAGCTGTCCAGGCTTCACCATAATGCTTTAAGGTGTCACATCACATGTTATAGCACAATCAGGAGGGACTATCATAGCCTGTATGAAAGCCAAAGCAATGAATGTAGGAGTCATTTTGTGGTGAATCTGGATAGGGAGAGCACATCACAGCTTAGCAGTAGAGATTGAGAGAGAAAGACATAAAACAGTAAAAGACTGCACAGATAGTATGTGACAGCACAGCAGTAAAGAACGGTTACCACAAGTTTACCCATTTATGTTGACTACTTGCGATTTTAACATTTTTGGGATAAAATTGGAACAAGCTGGTTAATTTGAATTTCAAAAGGTTTGCTCATCTCTACAACTATAACATTGTATACATCATAGTACTAATGACTGTTAAGACAACTGACCTGTTTAATGATGTTCCTGATGCCGGAGGATTTATCGTTGAGTGTCTGATAGTAGGCGCACTCATCGGTAACCATTTCTTTTAAGATGACACCAAAAGAATACCAGTCTACTCCGGCGTTATACTCCTTCCCAGCCAAAATCTACATAAAGAAGAAGAAAATAGATAAAGAGTTGGTCAAAAAGTTCCATATCTTCAGTGTAATAAAGTTCTCAGTATAATAATTGTAAGACTATGTAATATAGTGAGAGTGGATGATTCCTCTGGTTGTGGCATCACTTGAATATTATGATTACTACACTAATGACTGAAAGGAGCCATGCTGCTCTTCTGAGCTCCAGAACCTTTGTTGGCTGACTTGTAACTCTTTGGGTCTCTAATGCTGGCAAAACATATAGCATGATCATGTATTGTGGCCGGACTCACAGATTCCGGAGAGATCATCTAATGTGTATGGAGACATCCCAATTCAGCTCAAACACTGGATGCTGAATTTCAGTGCCCGATCCTTTGTGTCTGGCATGGTCATACTCCCCCCTCCCATTCAGAACGCATGTACACTCAGCTGAGCCAAGCTGCCTATCTAATGTGTATGGCATGCCAGATGTCAATGTCAGAATGTCCCATTTACTGTAATGGACATTTGTTGGATTATGTGTGTGATCCAGGCAGACATACAATTATAGTATGAAAAAAAGAGAAAATCCTTGTTCTTCTCACCTCAGGAGCCATGTAGCCTGCAGTTCCAGCGTATCCAGTGGCTGTTCGGTCTCCATGCATGTTGTCAATTGAGAGACCGAAATCTGTGATCTTAATATGGCCCGTTTCAGCCACCAAGATGTTCTCGGGCTTGAGGTCTCTGTGGATGACGCCCTTGGAGTGGAGATGTTGGATTCCACAGACGAGTTCAGCGGCATAGAATCTGACAGAGAGACAAGAAATTAGTGACTGTCTACAGAAATACAAGAAATCCTGCCCTATCCATAGTGTAATAAAGTGGCCGGTCAGGATTCTGTCCAGGTTCTGATGACTGATATATTGCTTTAGTCTAATCCATATTGGCATCAAAGAGCAATCAATACTGATGACAGAACTGCTGTTTATATATACTGTATATTTCTATTCGTGTATAATTACATAAAAATAAAACTTTACCTTGCACTGGGGATGTCAAGCTGCCCCTTCATCAGTAAGTAGCTGTAAAAGTCCCCGCAGCTCACGTATTCCAGACCAAGGAGCAAATGCAGCTGTTGTACAGAGCAGAGATATAGGTGAATTGGCAGATTATTACAGTACCTACACATCTACTACAGAATAACTATAGGCTACATGGTAAATGCCTGTCTGATTGTCCAGATACAAACATAGAGACATAACTATAGTAGGTACATGTGTTGCAGTCGCACTTAGCCCTGGAGCCTATGGGGCCAAAATATCCTTTTGGCCCATAAGAGAACACCAGTACTATTAAAGATCTGTAATGGTTGGGGGCCATGTTGGAAATTTTTCATTGGGGCTGTAATGCAGCGGCTTGCGGCATTACTGTAATGGTCCAGGGTGTGTTTCGGCCGACCATGTACCTCCCGAGGTGACTGATCACATGACTGTGACATCGCACAGGTCCTGTGCATACAGAAGGTCTGATCACATGACTGTGACATCAGCACAGGTCCTGTGTGTGCACTAGAGGATATATAAACCCTGGTAGATTTGAGACAGGTGTGAAAGGCGTGAGGCCTGTTCCCGTGTGTGTGACACCGTTAGCCTGGAGAGGCTTAGTGAGGCCTAGTGAAGCCTGAAAGGCAGAGGCTGGATCCTTACATGTAAGCGATACCAGTAGCCTTGGAGGGCCAGAGGCTTGGAAGGCAAGAGTCCTGGAAGGCAGAGGCTGGATGTTAGGTGAGAAAACATACCAGTAGCCTTTGAAGGAACGAGGGCTGGAGACCCCCATCTGGGAAGCCGTAAAGCCACAGTGGTGGCAGAACAAATCTGACTAAAGCAGCTAAAACCGGGCAAAGGTAAAGCACTGCATTATATGGACGTTGATATAAGTGACTTTGCTGATGGCTGTAACTGGAGCCAAGTGGGCCTGTCTGCCACTTGAAAGGCTCCTGGACATTATATGTGTATGTCGGCGAGCCACTGAGTTGGACTCGGTGATAAGCAGTAGTGAAGTGTAATAAACTGCTGGATTGTGAAATACTGGAAAACGTGGCTGGTGTGCTTTAATTGACCCGATGCAGCGAGTGTCCCCCAGCATGATGACTAGCGCTGCCTTACAGGGCCTATAAACTTCAAGCAATGCCACTATACACATATACACATACAGTATATACTCACACACATGCCCATGTACTGTATGTACACACCAATGTGTAAGTGTGTCTACATACAGGGTCGGACTGGGGCAACGGGACACCGGAGAATTCTCCGGTGGGCCCGGGTCCTCAGCGGGCCCCCGAGCAGGACACACGGGTGCCCCTGGTTAACATGGCCGCCGGTGCTCCGCACTGCAAGGGCCTGGAGGGTCAGGGGGGCCCTTGCAGTGCGGCTGATGAAGGCAATCTGGCCTGCTTCTCGGTCCCATGGGCAGATTGCCCTCATCCTGTGCGGCAGGCAAGGAGCGATCCCTCCAGCTCCACTGCCGTGTAGCTGCAGGGATCCGTCCTCACCTCTGCTTTCTGCCCAGCGTTTCCTCCCTCACACAGGCTCGCGCTGCTTGATGACGTCATCATGCAGCATGGGCCTGTGTCAGGGAGAAAGATGCCGGGCAGGAAGCAGAGGACAGTGCTGCGGGGGAGCACGCTGAGAGATAAGTTTTGGGTTTTTTTGAGGGAGAGCAATGGTGATTGAGGAGGTGGGGGGAGATATGACATGGTGGGGGATATATGGCATGGCAATGGGGGAGGTGGGGGGAGATATGCATGGCATGGTGATGGAGGAGGTAGGGGGAGATATGACATGGCATTAGTGATAGAGGAGGTGGGGGACATATGGCAATGATGGTGGAGCAGGTGGGGGGAGAAATGGCAATGATGATGGAGTAGGTGGGGGGAGATATGGCAATGATGACGGCGCAGGTTGGGGGAGATATGGCAATGATGACAGAGCAGGTGGGGGAGATATGGCAATGATGACGGAGCAGGTGGGGGGAAGATATGGCAATGATGGAGGTGGTGGGGGGAGATATGGCAATGATGATGGAGGTGGTGGGGGGAGATATGGCAATGATGGAGAAGGTGGGGGAGATATGACAATGTTGGAGAAGGTGGGGGAGAGCAATGATTGGGATGGGGAAGAGCAATTATGGAGGTAGGAGAGAGAAATGATGGGGAATTATTTGGACGCTATTTGCTGTTAATATCTGGTCTGGTCATGGCATGGTGGTATTTCTCCCTTGTATGTAGTAATATTCGGTCACTATGGGGTGGTAATATCTGGTCTGGTCAAGGTGTGGTGATATTTCTACCTTGTATGTAGTATTATTCGGTCACTATGTGGTGGTAATATGTGGTCTGGTCATGGTTTAGTGGTATTTCTCCCTTGTATGTGGTATTATTCGGTCACTATGTGGTGGTAATATGTGGTCTGGTCATGGTGTGGTGGTATTTCTCCCTTGTATGTAGTATTATTCGGTCTCTATGTGGTGGTAATATGTAGTCCAGTCATGGTGTGGCAGTATTTCTCCCTTGTATGTGGTACTGTTTGTGTTGGTACAGTGGATTGTGTTGTGTATGGCAGTCATCTGTTCTCTCTGATATTAATTAGGAGAAGATTCTTTGTTTCCATTAGTGATTAATTAAATACTTGGAACAAGATGCACTTACAGGGGTTCTCCGATGAAAACAAGTAATCACCTCTCCACAGGATAAGTGATAAGTTATTGATTAGTGGGGGTCTGAATGCTGGGACCTGCACCGATTGGTAGAATGTGGAGCTTTTCTCCCCATTAGACTGGAGCTCATGTGCGACTTGACCACTGATCCATTCATTCCCTCAGTGGCTGTTCTTGTTTTTTTTCTGGAAACCCCAAAGAGAATGAAGGGAGCTGCGGTCAGACGTCCCACCTGCCGCTGCATTTTAAAATGGGGATAAGTGTCCTGACAGGGATAAAACTTCCCCATTCTTCTGATCGGTGCGGTTTCCAATGTTCGGACCCAAACGATCAGTCAGTTATCACCTATCCCGTGGAGCCCTTGGATCGGTGATAACTTGTTTTAACCAAAGAACCCCTTTACTGCAAACTACCGTAATTGTACATCCTAGTTATAGCATGTGCACAGTAGATGTGCAGGAGCCGCCTGTGATTTACAGCAGACGCTCCACTATAACGGGGATATCGGCTATCAGGTATTTACATATAGCTGTAGGGTGGGCCCTGAGGATCAATTCCTCCTGTGGGCCCCAGACACCCCAGTCCGACACTGTCTATATATATATATATATATATATATATATATATATATATATATATATGCGAGAGTTGCCATTAAAATGGTATTGGTCGTATATCTCATACTTATGTTCAAAGATATATTGACCTCTAGAACCATGCCACTACTACAAGCCCAACAGGCACATGCTCACTGGGCTGCAGCCCTCACCTACATTGTGGGCCATCGGCCGTGGTTTTGCAGCTGCTGGCCTTTTAATATTTTTTCATGTCCATGTCGTGTGTACCCGCCCATGCGCGCCCATGCACGACGCACACGCACAGCGTTCAGTACACCGCAGTGGCGTACTCTTTGCCAGGCCTAGTGCCAGATAGTGTTATCAGGATGTTCTTGGCAGGAGGGGCTACCGCTCTCTGCGCGCCGGCTCCTTACTTTCCTGCAGGCTCATCTTCAAGCTCTGGGAGGGCTGCATGCTACACTGATTCATCTCCAGGCTATGGATGAGTTAACAAGCTGAGGCCATGTAATGTATATACATCAGCCCTAGTGTATCCTACTGTATATGATGTGTATACATCAGCCCCAGTGTATCCTATACGATGTATATACTGTACATTAGCTCCAGTATCTCTTATATGATATATATACATCAGCCCTAGTGTATCCTATATGATGTATATACATCAGCCCCAGTGTATCCTATATGATGTATATACATCAGCCCCAGTGTATCCTATACGATGTATATACTGTACATTAGCTCCAGTATCTCTTATATGATATATATACATCAGCCCTAGTGTATCCTATACGATGTATATACATCAGCCCCAGTGTATCCTATATGAAGTATATACTCTACATTAGCACCCGTATATCCTTTAAGATGTACTATATATACATCAGCCCTAGTGTATCCTATACGATGTATATACATCAGCCCCAGTGTATCCTATACGATGTATATACATCAGCCCCAGTGTATCCTATATGATGTATATACTCTACATTAGCACCCGTATATCCTTTAAGATGTACTATATATACATCAGCCCTAGTGTATCCTATACGATGTATATACATCAGCCCCAGTGTATCCTATATGATGTATATACTCTACATTAGCACCCGTATATCCTTTAAGATGTACTATATATACATCAGCCCTAGTGTATCCTATACGATGTATATACATCAGCCCCAGTGTATCCTATATGATGTATATACTCTACATTAGCACCCGTATATCCTTTAAGATGTACTATATATACATCAGCCCTAGTGTATCCTATACGATGTATATACATCAGCCCCAGTGTATCCTATATGATGTATATACTCTACATTAGCACCCGTATATCCTTTAAGATGTACTATATATACATCAGCCCTAGTGTATCCTATATGATGTTTGTACATCAGCCCCAGTGTATCCTATATGATGTATATACTCTACATTAGCACCCGTATATCCTTTAAGATGTACTATATATACATCAGCCCTAGTGTATCCTATAAGATGTTTGTACATCAGCCCCAGTGTATCCTATATGGTGTATATACTCTAAATTAGCACCCGTATATCCTTTAAGATGTACTATATATACATCAGCCCTAGTGTATCCTATATGATGTATATACATCAGCCCCAGTGTATCCTATATGATGTATATACTCTACATTAGCACCCGTATATCCTTTAAGATGTACTATATATACATCAGCCCTAGTGTATCCTATATGATGTTTGTACATCAGCCCCAGTGTATCCTATATGATGTATATACTCTACATTAGCACCCGTATATCCTTTAAGATGTACTATATATACATCAGCCCTAGTGTATCCTATAAGATGTTTGTACATCAGCCCCAGTGTATCCTATATGGTGTATATACTCTACATTAGCACCCGTATATCCTTTAAGATGTACTATATATACATCAGCCCTAGTGTATCCTATATGATGTATATACATCAGCCCTAGTGTATACTATATGATGTTTGTACATCAGCATGTCACAAGGAGGTTTTCTCTAACATCACAAACTGTGATGGCGGCGTCCAAGTCTGTGGATTCCACAGATTCATATACTGCTCCTTGTAACTCCATTGATAGCTATGGTCAGTGCAGGGTGACTAGGGCATCGACTCTTAGAGCTGCAGCTCCTTGGCAGGTGAGCAGTTAGTCTTTGCTGGGCTGAGGTTGTTGACTGCCTTTGATCACATGCTAGAGGAGAACCAGTCGTGTCTGCTGTTTCTCCATTTAAGCCGGCTGTGCTTTGCTGGCAATGCCAGTATCGTTTTTCTCTATCCTGTTCTGGAAAGGTGAACACATACTGGTTTAGTGGTTATTGCTAAAGTTGTTGCAAGCGTTGTTTGGTAACCCTTTCCTTTTTCCCTAGGTGTCTTTATATTACTTTGTTGCCTCTCGGGTTTTAGACTTTATATTCCTTTGTGTATTTCCCTGAGAGCGTGTTGTGTGACTGTGCTTCAGTTCTGTCCTATCTTGTTTTGTATTCCCCCCATACACTGTACAAACTAGTGCTGCTTAGGAGCATAGTAAGGAACGAGGCTCGGGCATCTCCACATTCAGGAGTAATCCTGGGAACAGAAATCGCTAGGGTCCCCTAGCCTGAGGGTCAGAATAGGAGCACACTTGCTATCCCACAGTCACACCATGACACAGCGCCAGTGTATTCTATATGATGTATATATATCGGCCCCAGCGTATCCTATATGATCTACGTACATCGCTCCCAAGGTATCCTATATGATGCATATACACTGGCACAAGCGTATCCTATATGATGTATATACATAGTCTCCAGCATATCCTATGTAATGTATGTACATCATCACCAGTGTATCCTACATGACGTATATACATCAGCCCCAGTGTATCTTATATTATGTATACTGATCAGCCCCAGCATCCTATATGATGTACAGGTGCATCTCACTAAGTTAGAATGTCATCAAAAAGTTAATTTATTTCAGTTCTTCAATGCAAAAAGTGAAACTCCTATATTATATAGAGCCATTACACACAGAGTGATCTATTTCAAGTGTTTATTTCTGTTAATGTTGATGATTATAGCTTACAGCCAATGAACAAAAGTAATTATCTCAGTAAATTAGAATACTTTACAGCAACAACAGCTTGAAAAATGTTTTTAAAATCCGAAATGTTGGCCTACTGAAATGTATGTTCAGTAAATGCACTCAATACTTGGTCGGGGCTCCTTTTGCATCAATTACTGCATCAATGCGGCAATGTGGCATGGAGGCGATCAGCCTGTGGCACTGCTGAGGGGTTATGGAAGCCCAGGTTGCTTTGATAGCAGCCTTCAGCTCGTCTGCATTGTTGGGTCTGGTGACTCTCATCTTCCTCTTGACAATACCCGATAGATTCTCTGGCCAATCAAGCTCAGTGATACTGTTGTTTTTAAACCAGGTATTGGTATTTTTGGCAGTGTGGACAGGTGCCAAGTAGGGTTGAGCGAGTATGTTCTGACCAAGTATGCTCGGGCCGAGCTCCGAGTATTTACAGCTGCTCGGTGATGAGGTTAAATCGCTCCCGTGTGCATGATTTGCAACTGTTTGACTGCTTTATTACATGTGAGGAATGTGTAAGAAATAGACATTCCTCACATGTAATAAAGCTGTCAAACAGTTGCAAATCATGCACACAGGAGCGATTTAACCTTATCACCGAGCAGCTGTAAATACTCGGAGCTCGGCCCGAGCATAGTCGGCGAAAGGGTTAATAGAACATACTCGCTCAACACTAGTGTCAAGTCCTGCTGGAGAATGAAATTTCCATCTCCAAAAAGCTTGTCGGCAGAGGGAAGCATGAAGTGCTCTAAAATGTCCTGGTAGACGGCTGCGCTGACTTTGGTCTTGATAAAACACAGTGGACCTACACCAGAAGATGACATGGCTCCCCAAACCATCACCGATTGTGGAGACTTCACACTAGACCGCAAGCAGCTTGGATTGTGGCCTCTCCACTCTTCCTCCAGACTCTGGGACCTTGATTTCCAAATGAAAATTGGAACTCTGGGACCTTGTGGAGTGTGTCAATGACTGCCTTCTGGACATCTGTCATGTCAGCAGTCTTCCCTATGATTGTGGAGCCTTCTGAAACAGACTAAGGGACCTTTTAAATGCTTAGGAAGCCTTTGCATGTGGTTTTTTGTTAATTATTTTAATTCACTGAGATAATGGCTTTTGTGTTTTCATTGGCTGTAAGCCATAATCATCAACATTAACAGAAATAAACACTTGAAATAGATCACTCTGTTTGTAAAGACTCTATATAATATACTAGATGGTGGCCCGATTCTAATATAATGCCCCATGCAGGATGTCACATCGCCCCCTCCCTTATAATGCCCCATGCAGGATGTCACATCCCCCCTCCCTTATAATGCCCCAAGAAGGATGTCACATCCCCCCCCATATAATGGCCCATGCAGGATAATGCCCCATGCAGGATGTCACATCCCCCCTCCCTTATAATGCCCCATGCAGGATGTCACATCCACCCCTGTATAATGCCCCATGCAGGATGTCACACCCCCCCCTTCCTTATAATGCCCCATGCAGGATGTCACATCCCCCCTTCCCTTATAATGCCCCATGCAGGAAGTCACATCCCTCCTATAGAATGCCCCATGCAGGAAGTCACATCCCCCCTATATAATACCCCATGCAGGAAGTGACATCCCCCCTATATAATGCCCCATGGAGGAAGTTACATCCCCTCCATAGTGCCCCATGCAGGATGTCACATCCCCCCCACCCTTATAATGCCCCATGCAGGATGTCACTCCCCCCCACCATATAAATGCCCCATGCAGGATGTCACCACCCCCCTTATAATGCCCCATGGAGGAAGCCACATCCCCCCTCCCTTATAATGCACCATGCAGGAAGTGACATCCCCCCTATATAATGCCCCATGGAGGAAGTCACATCCCCCCCATAGTGCCCCATGCAGGATGTCACATCCCCCCTCCCTTATAATGCCCCATGCAGGAAGTCACATCCCCCCTATATAATACCCCATGCAGGATGTCACATCCCCCCCATAGTGGCCCAGACAGGATGTCACACCCCCCCTGGCTTATAATGGCCCCTCCACGATGTCACACACCCCCACCCCACCATTTAATGCCCTATGCCCCCATACAATAAAAAAAAAAAATCCAATACTCACTTCAATTCTCAGCTGCTGCTCCGGACTCCAGCGTAGCCGGCATCTTCCCGCTGCGCGCTGTGACCGCTCAGGAGAGAGTGCAGTGTAAAGACGTCACCAAGCCCTCTGACCTGAGACGTCACAGAGAGGCAGTGGAAGACACAGGATCTGCTGCGGAGGCACAGGGAGGGGTAAGTATGGCGCCGGGTGCCGGGGCCCTGAGCAAGCGGGGGGAGGGGAGGGGGGGAGAGGGGAGAGGAGGGGAGGAGAGGAGAGGGGAGGAGAGGGGGGGGCGTCACACTTGCCGTCGGGAGATAAGCGGCCGTAGCCGCTGATCTCCCGACGGTAGCCGCATGGAGGTCAGCGGCGCCTCCGGTCAGGGGACTTATGCTGCGAGCAGCCGGCTGCATCTCCCGGCTGCATCGCCGCTGACCTCCGTGCGGCAGATGAGCCGCTAACGGCCGCCATCTTTTTCTGAAATGCCGCGTCGCTGATTGGCCGCGCCGGACCAATCAGCGACGCAGGATTTCCTGGACAGAAGGACAGACAGACAGACAGACGGGATAAGACAATTATATTAATGACTCTATATAATATATGAGTTTCACTTTTTGTATTGAAGAACTGAAATAAATTAACTTCTTGATGATATTATAATTTAGTGAGATGCCCCTATATATACATCGGCCCCAGTGTATCCCATGTGATGTATATACATCGTCCCCAACGTATCCTATGTGATGTATATACATTGTCCCCAACGTATCCTATATGATGTATATACACAGGGGTTGATTAAGAGTAGCCAGGGCCCCGAGCAGTTTAAAAGGTGTGCCCCCCCCCGCAGGTACCGGATGTATCACGTGACATGTCACATGATCCCCTTTGATAGATCATGTGATTGGTCATGTGATCAACACACAGATGTTCTGATCACATCTATAGACAGAGAATGAGGAAAAAAAATTTCCATAACATAGCACTATATATAGTAGATCAGGGTGGCAGATTAATTTTCCGGGGGGGCCACATGAGAGATCGTGACTGTTATGGAGGCCGATCCAATAGGCTGAAATTAATTCTGCTCCATATTAATATTAACAAAATAATTAAAAAAAAATTATATTAATTGTATGACTTAATATTGAGAAGAATTAAGTATGCTGACATCCCTCTATATACAGTATGAGCCCCCGCATAGCTCCCTAGATACAGTATGAGCACCCACATAGCTCCCTAGATACAGTATGAGCCCCCGCATAGCCCCTCTATATACAGTATGGGCCCCCACATAGCCTCCTATATACAGTATGAGCCCCGCATAGCTCCCTAGATACAGTATGAGCCCCTGCAGAGCCCTGTACATATAGTATGAGCCCCCACACAGCCCCCTACATACAGTATGAGCCCCCACATAGTCCTGTACATACAGTATGAGCCCACACACTGCCACCTACATACAGTATGAGCCCCCACATAGTTATTTAGATACAAAATGAGTCTGCACATAGCCCCTATATACAGTATGAGCCCGCACATAGCTCCTTATATACAATATGAGCCTGCACATAGCTCCCTATATACAGTGTGCGCCCGCACATAGCTCCTTATATACAATATGAGCCCGTACATAGCTCCCTATATACAATATGAGCCCGCACATAGCTCCCTATATACAGTATGAGCCCGCACATAGCGGTCTAGATACAGTATGAGCCCCCGCAGAGCCCTGTACATATAGCATGAGCCCCCACACACCCCCCTACATACAGTATGAGCCCCCGCATAGCCCTGTACATACAGTATGAGCCCACACACTGCCACCTACATACAGTATGAGCCCCTACATAGTTACTTAGATACAATATGAGTCTGCACATAGCCCCTATATACAGTATGAGCCCGCACATAGCTTCCTATATACAATATGAGCCTGCACATAGCTCCCTATATAAAGTATGAGCCCGCGCATAGCTCCCTATATACAGTATGAGCCCGCACATAGCTCCCTATATACAGTATGAGCCCGCACATAGCTCCCTATATAAAGTATGAGCCCGCACATAGCTCCCTATATACAGTATGAGCCCGCACATAGCTCCCTATATACAGTATGAGCCCGCACATAGCTCCCTTCTCTGATCGACTGTCGGTTCCGCAGCAAGCTCAGAGAATGGTCGACTCCCACTCTGGGGGCGGCAAATTGCAGCTGCCTGGGAGACACCTCTGACCACCGCATGAGGTGGCCCGAAGGCACCCCCCTGACGGCTGTACCCAGGTCACATGCCCCTCCTCTTCCCCTAGGTACGGCCCTGTAGAGTCTATATGAGAATACATGACTATCTATAATATAATCAGGGATGTGTCCGTCTGTCCGAAGCCTCTATAGACTGAGCACGCAATGCGCCTGCACAGTCTGGCCGGAGACAGAAGAACACATCAGATGTTACAGGTGACAGGGAGGAGGACGAGGATAAAGGATTGTAATGACGGAGATCACGTCATACTGCCATCTTCGGCGCCATTAGGACACATACCTTGATGTCCGGCGAGGTTGGAGGAGTGTGGCGTTGTGGTTCATGCATGTGCAGGTGCGAACTCTGGCGCCACACTCCTCCAGCCTTGCCGGTGTTCGAGGATGCGCTGCAAGTGAGAGGGGAAAAGGCGAGTAGGAGTGTTGTTTTTTTTTTTGTATGGATGGAAGAACATCAGAGCAGGCAAGATGGGGGAACATATACCAGGATGGGGGATAAGGATGGGGAGGGAGCATATACCAGGATGGGGGAGCATTTGGTTTTAGTAATGGGGTCTGGCCCGGCGCCGGTTCAGTCATTACTTTCAGTATACAGAGCAACCCCTGTAATCCTGGCCCTGACTGACAGCCGGTCTCAATGTAGAGTCAGTGTCAGTCAGGGCCGGGGGCTCGGTTGCAGAGGAAGCTCTGTATACTCAGAGTGGTGACCGAACTGGCACTGCCCTCATGACTGACACCGAATGCTGGCAAGGAGAATAAAGATCATTTTCTCCCCACTGCATTCAGCTACTGGGCAGTATAAAAACGCTGTTTACCTGAATGCAGGTTAATAGCGTTATTTCCGATGAAAGGATCCCTTTAATTTTGTAGTACTTTACTTCAATGAAATGGTGCCGGAGTCAGTGCATGCGCTTACCACGCTATCCAGCGCCATTTTATTGAAGATACTGTTTATGAGAATTCGCAGACACAGTGTCTTAAAAAAAATGGCGCCAGAAATGTACCACTAAAAATGCTTGTGACCCGGGTGTAAAACGGGTTCAATAGCTAGTATAATATACTGTGATACAGACATTAGATGTTATATTATACACATTGTTATATCCCATCTGATGTCTGTACCACAGTATAATATACACTAATCTGTTTACTGGATGTGACATTTTGTACAGGGATATAGACTGTACTGATCACACCTGCCTACAGGACCTCACATATCATATATGGATCAGTACAGTATGTGATGTCCTGCAGGTTCAGGGTTGATCAGTCAGTGCAGGATCCTCTATGCAATGTCTGTGGTCGCTCTGCTGGGGCTCAGTGGGATTTATTACAGGACTCTGAATTTTCCTGCAGATCTGGTGATGCTGGAGCCGATGACCCAGAGTGACCTGATCTGCAGCAACGATGAAAGTCCTGCAATAACTTATACAGAGCCCTATCAGAGCGGCCGCTGAACTGACACTATGGAATCTTATGCAAACTCATCAGGAGGGGAGCAGCATCCTGCAGCCCCCTACTCACTCCAGACATCCTCTCCAGACCTCATATTTACCGCCATTCACTGACCTGATCCACCAGCTCCTCTCCCGCAGGATAAAGAAGCTCCAGGCGCTGCTGTGTGATGTCAGTCCTGGAGACGCAGCACATAGCGCGCAGGGTGCGTGTCTTCCTCCCTGTGATGTGGCCGGCGTCTAAAAGGTACAGTGCGGTCCCCCTGCCAAACCTGCCCCTGCCTCCGCACAAAACATTATAATGAGGGCAATCTGGCCATGGGTCCCCCTGAAGCCTCGGGCCCCGGGCGGTAGCCCAAATTGCCCTCATTATAATCCGTATATACATCAGCCCCAGTGTATCCCATGTGATGTATATACATAGTTCCCAGCGTATCCCATCTGATGTATATACATCGGCCCCAGCGTATCCTATGTGATGTATATAGATCGCCCCCAGCACATCCCCTCAGAAGTATATACATCGGCCCCATTGTATCCTATGTAATGTATACATATCATCCCCAGTGTATCCTATGTTATGTATATGCATCGGCCCCAGATTATACTATCTGATGTAAACAGCATAATTAAGTACTGTATTTAGTGTGGACCTGTGTATATAGCATGTAGTGAGGTGCTGTGTGTAATATATAGTGTAGATGTGATGTGAATATAATATGTGTGTATAGCATATAGTGTGGGCTGCACATTTTATATAAAAGGCACATCTCTACACTATATAGTATACACACAGCTCCATACCATGTTTTATAACCCAGTATATAGTGTGGAGCTCTGTATATGGTGTGGACTTCCCACTAAAAGTTATGTACTCAGGCACAGCACCACACTAAATAACTATATACATAGCTTCATGGTTCATACTATAATATATATACTATAATATTTACTACATGTATATACAATGGTCCCAGTGTTTGTGTGGGTATATATATATATATATATATATATATATATATATATATATATATATATTTTTTTTTTAGATGTTTGCAGCATATATTTTGGAGCTATGTATGCTGTGTATAATTCTCCCTATGGCCACGACCCCACTATCAGTATTTGGTCAGTATTCGGTCAGTATTTTTTCTCAGGAGTTGGAGACAAAACCAGGAGTTGGTGATAAATCCAGAATTGGTGACTTGTTTCTATTACACCTTTTCTCTGATTGTTCCTCATCTGGTTTTGGCTCCCACTCCTAAGAAAAAATACTGACCAAATACTGATAGTGGGCCCGTGGCCTTACACACAGTATATATAGGACATGAGAAGTGGTACTTTGCAGTGTACTGTATATATACAGAATAATACGGATACTGACAATTGCAACCAGCATACAGACAGAAGTGGTACTGTGCAGTGTATACTGTATATACAGAATAATACAAATACTGCGGAAACAATGCTGACCGAATACTGACCAAATACTGATACTGAGGCTGTGGCCTAATTCTCAGTATCTGTATTATTCTGCATATTTACACTGCACAGTACCACTTCTCCTGCCCTGTATACTGATGTAAATCTCAGTATCTGTATTATTCTGTGTATATAAATTGACTGCAATATTCTCAGTATCTGTATTGATCTGTATATATACACTGCACAGTACTAATTCTCCTGTCTTGTATACTGGTTTTAATTCTCAGTATCTGTATTATTCTGTGTGTATACTGTATATAGACTGTATATACACTGCAGAGTACCACTTCTCCTGCCCTGTGTACTGATGTAAATCTCAGTATCTGTATTATTCTGTGTATATAAATTGACTGCAATATTCTCAGTATCTGTATTATTCTGCATATTTACACTGCACAGTACCACTTCTCCTGCCCTGTATACTGGGTGTAATTATCAGTATCTTTATTATTCTGTATATATACACTGCACAGTACCACTTCTCCTGCCCTGTATACTGATGTAAATCTCAGTATCTGTATTATTCTGTGTATATAAATTGGCTGCAATATTCTCAGTATGTGTATTAATCTGTATATATACACTGCACAGTACCACTTCTCCCGTCTTGTATTCTGGTTTTAATTCTCAGTATCTGTATTATTCTGTGTATATACTGTATATAGACTGTATATAGACTGCACAGTACCACTTCTCCTGTCCTGTATACGGAGTGTAATTTTCAGTATTTGGATTATTCTGTATACATATAGACTGCACAGTACCACTTCTCCTGTCCTGTATGCGGAGTGTAATTTTCAGTATCTGTATTATTCTGTGTATATACTGTATATAGACTGTATATAGACTGCACAGTACCACTTCTCCTGTCCTGTATGCGGAGTGTAATTTTCAGTATTTGTATTATTCTGTATACATATAGACTGCACAGTACCACTTCTCCTGTCCTGTATGCGGAGTGTAATTTTCAGTATTTGGATTATTCTGTATACATATAGACTGCACAGTGCCATTTCCTCTGTCCTATTCTTGGAGAGGCTGTATTACAGTTAGGTAGAGTCATTATTGGTTTATAATTTTCTACATTCCTATGGGC
Source organism: Phyllobates terribilis (assembly GCF_046119375.1). NCBI lineage: Eukaryota > Metazoa > Chordata > Amphibia > Anura > Dendrobatidae > Phyllobates > Phyllobates terribilis. Next base: position 4,339,858 of record NW_027362917.1, on the reverse strand, counting down.
AAATAAAAATACATTTTGAAATCCTGTTTAAATGGGTTATCCCAAGTTTGGAAGTTATCCCCCTTCTTATGGATAGGGGATGACTTTCTGATCACTGCGGCCCTAACCACTGGGACCACCATGATCCAGAGAAATGGAACTGTGAAAAGATAAATGGAGCTGTGGTTGATGATGCGCACTGCTGCGCCATTCACGTGGGGCTCGTCAAATAACTCCTTTAAGAGAGTGCTGAGGGCATGACCAAGAAAAGTAACACATAGGTGCGCTTGTACACATCTGTAGATGGACAAAGACAGCGGTGCACACAGCGCGCAGCGCAAAGTTTACCCTTATGTACAGCACCATACAGAAAATGGCGCTATATAAAATAGAGCAGGGGTGGGAGATTAATTTTCCCAAGGGGCCACATGAGAGACCATGATTGTTGTGGAGACCAAACCAATAGGCTGAAATTAATTCTGCTCAATGTTAATATTAACATATTAATTATAATTATGTTTTATAATATAATATTTAATAGTAATAAATAATAATAACTTAATATTGAGCACAATTAAGTATGCTGACATCCCCCTATATACAGTATGAGCCCTCCCACATCACCCCCTACATACAGTATGAGCCACCACATAGCCCCCTACATACAGTAAGAGCCCCACATAGCTCCTTATATACAGTGTGAGCCCCCAGATAGCACCTTAGATACAGTATGAGCCTCCATATAGCCTCCTATATACAGTATGAGCCTCCATATAGCCTCCCATATACAGTATGAGCCTGCGCATAGCTCCCTAGATACAGTATGAGCCCCCATATAGCTCTCTAGATACAGTATGAACCCTCGCATAGTTCCCTAGATACAGTAGATACAGTATGAACCCTCGCATAGCTCCCTAGATACAGTAGATACAGTATGAGCCCCCGCATAGCTCCATAGATACAGTATGAGCCCCGTGCATAGCTCCTAAGATACAGTATGAGCCCCGTGCATAGCTCCCAAGATACAGTATGAGCCCCCACATAGCCTCCTAGATACAGTATGAGCCCCGTGCATAGCTCCCAAGATACAGTGTGAGACCCCACATAGACTCCTAGATACAGTATGAGCCCCTGCATAGCCTCCTAGATACAGTATGAGCCCCGTGCATAGCTCCCAAGATACAGTATGAGACCCCACATAGCCTCCTAGATACAGTATGAGACCCCACATAGCCTCCTAGATAGAGTATGAGCCCCGTGCATAGCTCCCAAGATACAGTATGAGACCCCACATAGCCTCCTAGATACAGTATGAGCACCTGCATAGCCTCCTAGATACAGTATGAACCCCGTGCATAGCTCCCAAGATACAGTATGAGACCCCACATAGCCTCCTAGATACAGTATGAGACCCCACATAGCCTCCTAGATACAGTATGAGCCCCGTGCATAGCTCCCAAGATACAGTATGAGACCCCACATAGCCTCCTAGATACAGTATGAGCCCCTGCATAGCCTCCTAGATACAGTATGAGCCCCTGCATAGCCTCCTAGATACAGTATGAGCCCCGTGCATAGCTCCCAAGATACAGTATGAGACCCCACATAGCCTCCTAGATACAGTATGAGACCCCACATAGCCTCCTAGATACAGTATGAGCCCCTGCATAGCTTTTTGGTATTAATCTAAATTGAATACATTTTTAATTTTTAAATGGATAAATTTGTTAGCTAGTTATTACTAATCCTCAGATATACATCTGTTTTTTGTACACTGGTCCACACGCACATGTAGACACACACACTCACTCACAAACACAGGCAGTCATGCACAAACACACACGCAGTCACACACATACACACACGCGCAGTCACGCACATACACACACATACGCAGTCACACACACACACGCAGTCACACACATACACACACATGCAGTCACACACATACACACACACGCAGTCACACACATACACACATGCAGTCACACACATACACACATGCGCAGTCATGCACATACACACACATGCAGTCACGCACATACACACATGCAGTCACACACATACACACACGCGCAGTCATGCACATACACACACATGCAGTCACGCACATACACACACATACGCAGTCACACACATACACACACACGCAGTCACGCACATACACACATGCAGTCACACACAGACACACACGCGCAGTCATGCACATACACACACATGCAGTCACGCACATACACACACATACGCAGTCACGCACATACACACACACGCAGTCACGCACATACACACATGCAGTCACACACAGACACACACGCGCAGTCATGCACATACACACACATGCAGTCACGCACATACACACACATACGCAGTCACTCACATACACACACACGCAGTCACGCACATACACACATGCAGTCACACACAGACACACACGCGCAGTCATGCACATACACACACATGCAGTCACGCACATACACACACATACGCAGTCACGCACATACGCATGCAGTCTTGCAAATACACAAACATGCAGTCAACACTAAGTCACGCACACACGTAGTCTTGTACACACATGCAGTCTTTTACACAAGCAGTCACACACACGCAGTCACATACACTCACGTGGTCATGCACACAGTCAGACACCAGCAGGCATGCGCACACATGGTCATACACACACGGTCATGCACATGCAGTCACGCATATACGCACACGGAGTCACGTATACACATGCAGACTTGCACATATACGGGTCGCAGAAATGTGCGCACACAAACATATACAGACATATACAAAGACACATACAGACATAAACATATTTGAAGGCATACAGAAAAATACATGTAAACAGACATATCACATATTACAACTGTGCTGGTCTCAGAGATGGTCTTCAATGTCCAAGGGCTACTAAATGGATTTGATGCTTACATTCATGTGATAATTTACCCCATACTGTAAATCATACTAATATTAGTGGTTTCCCTGGGAAGAAGCTAAACCACCCTAGCCACCGGTCTGAGGGTCCTTGGGATACTACAATTTAGGGTAAGCGGTCATAGGCCCTTTGGTCCATTATTCTGATACTTATACATTTGCTGATGGTGGCCCTGGGAGTTGGTATTTTAGTGGCACACTTAGTGCTTATACTCTCACCACTTGCCCTATATAGATTACCTGGGTCAACCTGTTACCACTAGCCTAAAACACCCCGCTTTTCCCAGCCTATACCTTGCATAGAGCTATATATAATCTCTGATTGGTTTTCCCCTGGGGGGTTTCCTTACACTTACCCCTATGCACACGGTTTTTGTATTTATTGTCTATTTGCTATTATGTATACATCTGTATTTAATAAAGATTTTGTCATATTTTTGCATAAGAAACTCCTAGTTTCTCTGTTTTTTTCCAAATGATACTAATATTAGTGGTTTCCCTAGGAGCATCAGGACCTAAGATGTTATTATACAGATGAGGGAACACTGCGAAAAATGTAATAATCTATAGTAAGGGGTATATTGGGCCTCATTTACCCCAAAAATGTCCTTGTTACCCATCCCAAGAAGTCAGAGCTCAGTGTAATGAGTACAATGCCGCACGTTACTAAATCATTGTGCCGTCTATAAACATGGACCAGTGCGTCCTACTGTAAACTCTAGACATATTAGCTGTCATCCAAAGAGCACCATGACCTAAAGAATCAGGGGAATCTTGGGGTGATGGCTGATAAATCTGCTTTTTAAAAATAAAATAAAAAAAATAAAAAAATTGAGGTTTTATTACTATTGATAACAAAGCCAATTTTAATATCAGACAGTATTTCTGAATAAGGCCTAATGTTACCCCTACTATTGTTAAAATATTAGCTGTCACCCCAAAGCCAAAACCAGGTGAGGAACAATCAGAAAAAGGTATAATAGAAACAAGTCACCAATTCTGCATTTATCACCCACTCCTGGTCTTGGCTCCCACTCCTGAGAAAAATACTGACTGAATACTGACCAAATACTGATAGTGGGGCCGTGGCCTAAGAGCTAAAGTCGGTCTCAGGGGGTAGGTAAGCCTTTTTATCATGCTCTCCCACTGCTAACTTATAAAGGAGGCAGAAAAGCGTTTGCCGACATATGATGTAATAGCTCCTCCAATGTCAGGTCTCTATGTATGGAGCAGGTTCAGGAGCTGAGCCCGCATCATACTGGGCAGATGCCTGTACACATAACACCGACAATGAATGGGGTATAGCTACACATCCAGGAAAAAAAATACATGTGTAGAATCATTAAGGTCCACTGGACCACAATTCAAGTATGAAATGACCTACAACAATCCAGTAAGGATTGAATAATACAGCAGACATAATGGAGTAAATTCTTTATTTGGATAAATCAGTGATCAGACATAGAAAAATACGTTAAAAAACATGTAATTGACAACTATACATTAAAACACACGTGGGGTGTAGAGACACAGCCTATGTATTGAATAGTGGTTCTCCCTAGGACGCACATATATTGGATTTCATCCAGTAAATACATGAATACAAGTAAATTAACACCATCGATATATTAAATACATAAAGTGCATGTGCAGATATATATATGTATATACCAGAATAACATCAAAGAGAAAAACAGTGCATCTAATATAATAAATAGGAAAAATCTCATATAATTCTTGTGACACATAACTTGAATATATGGCCGTAATAATGTACATAGTGCAAAAGTCATTGGCCAACATAAGAATAAATATCAGGATATAATGAAGAAATAAAGATGGGATTAGCCAAATCCAGAGGCAGTATGGCATGAGCGGGGTAGGGCTGTGTGACCTCCACCCACAGGCGTTCTGCTCGCGGTTCTACAGGGAGATGCCTGTACACAGCCGGCATCTGTAACCGCAGCCATCAGAGATTGTTCTGATCGCTGCTGTTACACTGATCACTGGCTGCGGATGGGTTATCATGGCAGCCGACTATGAGAACTACTAGGATGAGTGTAAAAAGAAATGTTCCTGTGCTGAGATAATCTTATAAATGTGCCCCTGCTGTGTACTGTGTAATGGCCGTGTCTGACCGTGCTGGACAATGGTCTGATCATACCACAGCTCCTGGGCAGGAGGAAGCAAAAGAGGATACAGACAGGATCACAAAGGATTATTTCTTTCAGGAAAAATATTGCTTAAAAACAGACAGCAAAATGTTTTACCTCACAAAATGAATCAGCTGTGATCCCGTGTTGTAATGTCTGTATACTCTTTTGTGTCCTCCCCTGCCCAGGAGCTGTGGTATGATCAGACCATGGCCCTGTAAGGTCAGACACATCCATTACACAGTACAAACCAGGGGCACATTTATAAGATTATCTCAGCACAGGAACATTTTTTTTAACACATCCAATTGTAGAACTTATTTTTACTCCAAGATCTATTAGTTAAAATGTACTTTGTTTGTGGGAAAACCCTTTAAATTCCATAAGAGGACTTAAAAAATAAAGTCCTCTTATGTATAAAAAAGTCCACTTTTTTATACATAAAAAAGTGTTAAAAATATAAACCAAATAAAAACTTATAATAATTTGAATCAACCCTTTTCCTTTATTAAGTATAAAAAAAAATAATTATATTATTATCAAAATATTCAATTAAGTGTGTTTTTGGCCAACACACTTTCCTAACAAAAGGCAATAAAATGTGATCAAAACATCTCCCCACCTCACAAAAAAAAAGAATAAAACATTTGCAGGTCTTAGAAAATGGACGCACAAACCCAATGGTTTTTATTTACAAATGTTCACATGTTTTTCATCACTTAAATTAAAAAAAAAATAGACAAGTTTGGGGTCTTAGTAAATGTTCAGACCTGGAGATTCATTTTACCCAGTCATTTTTATTGCACGATGAATACCACATGAACAAAAGAAAAAAATCAATGGTGGAGTTGCTTTTTTTCTTCTTTCTTTTTTTCACCATTTCAATGAATTTGGAATTTGAAATTACAACTCATCCTGCAAAACGCAATCCCTCATACGCTATGGTGATGGGAAAGCAAAAAAGATATGGCTCTTGGAAGAACGGGAGGGAAAAAAGTAAAGTGTAAAGATGAGAATTGTCAGTGTTGGGAAGGGGCTTAAGCAATGGATATCTTACCTTGGTCTGGAATGCGAAGTCTGCGCGGACAAGGAAGGGGCTCCCAGATGCCAGCTGTAAAACCCGTCGCTCCACCATCCCAGAAGCATCACCGGAAGCAAGCAGGGCTCTTTTGCTGATGATCTTAGTAGCAAAATATTTGCGGGTAGCTGTATCCTCCGCCAGCACGACCATGCCAAAACTTCCCCGGCCGAGCACATGATGGAACAGTAATCTCCTTTTGAAGTTATCAGAGACTGTGGCTTCACTGCTATCCTCTTCTTTCTTCAGATCCATGGCTTTCTGTCCTGATGAAATCCTTCGTCGTTTTATACCCTGGATCTCCTTTGAAGATGTCTGTTCACCTCCCAATGAGCTGAAGATGGCTCCTCGCTTCTTGGCTCCCATCTTCAGATGTGCCTTCATCTCTTCCTCTCCATCTTTCTTCTGGACAGGTTGTTTTGTCGTCTTGACTGAAGACTTCCTCTCATCATCAGATGTGTCATAGGTAGGTCTTCGTCTGTTCACTCCTTCTCTCCTAAATTTCGCTTCCATTTTGTCGCTCTGCTCAGTAGACATCTCCTCAACTGTCGCCAGTCACCTCCAACTGTCACTCACTGCCGATCAAATGTAAGCATCTCAGCTAGCGCACAGCAATCCATTGGTCATGTGATCAGCAACTGACCAGTGACATTTATAAGATGCATAGCCTTTCACTGAGATTTAATACATGGGTATTTAAAATTATGCCAGGTGATCTGTGGAATACAAGGTGCAACTGTTACTAATATTAGTAAATCTGCACCAAGTGCCCAATTTGACTGATGTTTGTTAATATAGATATGAGATATATATACCTATACATATACAAACTATATATACATACAGTGTATATATATATATATATATATATATATATATATATATATATATATATATATATATATATATACATATACAGTTAAAACCAGAAGTTTACACACACTATATATAAAGACACATCTGCATGTTTTTCTCAATATCTGACATGAAATCAGAATAAACCTTTCCTGTTTTAGGTCAATTAGGATTACCATAATTTTTAATATTTGCCAAATGCCAGAATAATGGGAGAGAGAGAATGTTTTAAAGCATTTTTATTACTTACTGCAAAGTCAAAAGTTTACATACACTAAGATTACTATGCCTTTAAACAATTCTGGACTGCCCATATGATGATGTCATGTGTTTGGAAGCTTTTTTTGGCAACATCTGAGTTAATTAGAGACACATCTGTGGATGTATTTTAATGCACACCTGAAACACACTGCTTTATTGTGTAGCATCATGGGAAAGTCTAAAGAAATCAGCCAAGATATCAGAAAGAGAATTTTGGACTTGCATATGTCTGGCTCATCCTTGGGTACATTTTCAGGATACCTGAAGGTGCCTCGTTCATCTGTACAAACAATTATACGCAAGTACAAACGAGATGGGAATGTCCAGTCATCATACCGCTCAGGAAGGAGACGGGTTCTGTGTCCCAGAGATGAACGTGCTTTGGTCCGACATGTGCATATCAACCCAAGGACAAAAGCAAAAGATCTTGTGAAGATGATGGTGGAAGCTGGTAAGATTGTGTCAATATCCACAGTGAAACGAGTACTGTATCAACATGGGCTAAAAGGCCACTCTGCCAGGATGAAGCCATTACTCCAAAAGAAAGATAAAAAAACAGATTAATGTTTGCAAATGCACACAGGAACAAATACCTTAATTTTTGGCGATTTGTCCTGTGGTCTGATGAAACTAAAATTTTACTTTTTTGAGGATAATGACCATCGTTACTTTTGGAGGAAAAAGGGAGAAGCTTGGAAGCCTAAGAACACCATCCCAACTGTGAAACACAGGGGTAGCAGCATCATGTTGTGGGATTGTTTTGCTGCAGGAGGGACTGGTGCACGTCACAAAATAGATGGCATCATGAGAAAAGAAGATTATGTGGCAATACTGAAGCAACATCTCAAGACATCAGCCAGAAAGTTAAAGCTTGGGCGGAAATGGGTCTTCCAAATGGACAATGACCCAAAGCATACTGCCAAAATGGTAACAAAGTGGCTTAAGGATAATAAAGTCAATGTTTTGGAGTGGCCATCACAAAGCCCTGATCTCAATCCTATTGAAAATGCAGGTGTGAGCAAGGCGACCTACAAACCTGGATCAGTTACACCAGTTTTGTCCGGAGGAATGGGCCCAAATTCCGACCAACTATTGTGAGAAGCTTGTGGAAGGATATCCCGAACGTGTGACACAAGTCATTGAGTTTAAGGGTAATGGTACCAAATAATAATGAAATGTATGTAAGCTTTTGACTTTGCAGTAAGTAATAAAAATGCCTTAAAACATTCTATCTCTCTCTTTCATTATTCTGGTGTTTTGCAAGTAAACTTCTGGTTTCAACTGTATATATATATATATATATATATATATATATATATATATATATATATATACATATACATACATATATATACATACATATATATATATAATATAGATACGTTTGTTCTAATTTTTTTTTCTTAAGGGGAATCTGTCACCCAGATTTTGCTACTTCATCTGAGAGCAGCACGATGTAGAGGCAGAGACCCTAATTCTGGTTATGTACAGGTGCATCTCACAAAATTAGAATATCATCAAAAGTTAATTTATTTCAGTTCTTCAATACAAAAAGTGAAACTCATATATTATATAGAGTCATTACACACAGAGTGATCTATTTCAAGTATTTATTTCTGTTAATGTTGATGATTATGGCTAACAGCCAATGAAAACACAAAACTCATTATCTCAGTAAATTAGAATACTTTATAACAACAGATTGAAAAATGATTTTAAAATTCGAAATGTTCAGTAAATGCCCTCAATACTTGGTCGGGGCTCCTTTTGCATCAATTACTGCATCAATGCGGTGTGGCATGGAGGTGATCAGCCTGTGGCACTGCTGAGGGGTTATGGAAGCCCAGGTGGCTTTGATAGCAGCCTTCAGCTCGTCTGCATTGTTGTGTCTGGGGTCTCTCATCTTCCTCTTGACAATACCCCATAGATTCTCTATAATAGATTCTCTATGGGATTAGGTCAGGCGAGTTTGCTGCCAATCAAGCACAGTGATACTGTTGTGTGTAAACCAGGTATTGGTACTTCTGGCCGTGTGGACAGGGGCCAAGTCCTGCTGGAGAATGACATTTCCATCTCCAAAAAGCAGAGGGAAGTATGAAGTGCTGTAAAATGTCCTGGTAGACGGCTGCGCTGAGTTTGGTCTTGATAAAACACAGTGGACCTCCACCAGCAGATGACATGGCTCCCCAAACCATCACTGATGGTGGAAACTTCACACTAGACCTCCAGCAGCTTGGATTATGTGCCTCTCCACTCAGGGCCGGCTCCAGGTTTTTGTGGGCCCCAGGCGAAAGAGTCTCAGTGGGCCCCTTTAGCACATACCACAATTCATGATTCATGATGCACAGATGCGGCAGAGAAATATAGGTATAGTACAATGCCAAAGATTTCACTCACTTCTTATATGAGTGATATCTATCGTAAATTCTACAATATCTCAGAAAATGGTGAATCCTCGCAGCGCACAGTGCAGAGCGGACAGTATAGTCCTCCATACAGTATTATGGGCCCCATATAATGCTTCATACGGGATACTGGCCCCCATATAATGCTCCATACAGTATACTGGCCCCCATAAAATGCTTCATGCAGGCTGGGCCCCATGTATTGCTCCATCCTGTATGGGCCCTATCCTGTATGGGCTTCGTATAATGCTCCATCCTGTATGGGCCCCATATAAAGCTCCATCCTGTATGGGCCCCATATAATGCTCCATCCTGTATGGGCCCCACATAATGCTCCATTCTGTATGGGCCCCATATAATTCTCCATCCTGTATGGGCTCCATATATGCTCCATCCTGTATGGGCTCCATATAATGCTCCATCCTGTATGGGCCCCATACAGTATAATGCTCCATCCTGTATGGGCCATATATATTGCTCCATCCTGTATGGGCCCCAGAGATTGCCCCATCCTGTATGGGCCCCATATATTGCTCCATTCTGTATGGGCTCCATCCTGTATGGGTCCCATAGATTGCTGCATTCTGTATGGGCTCCATCCAGTATGGGCTCCATCCTGTATGGGCCCCATATAATGCCCCATGCCTCCATATATAAAAAAAATAAAAAAATCAAATACTCACTTCACCTCTCCTGCTGCCGCTGCTCCGGACTCCTCAGCGTCGCTGGTGTCTTCCCGCTGTCTGCACTGTGACTGCTCAGCACAGGGCGCGCTGGAAAGACGTCATCGCGTCCTCTGACCTAAGATGTCACAGTCAAGAGCCGGAAGAGACCAGAGCTGTGGAGGCACTGGGAGAGGTAAGTATTGTGTCGGGGCCCTGAGCAAGCAGGGGGAACCCACTCGCGGGCGCTAGCACCACACTCCTCCGCTCACGGGCCCCATAGCATGCCGGGTGCCCGACAGCGAGTGGGCCCCTGCCCCGCCTGCTCAGGGCCCCGGCACTTGCTCGGGTGCTGACGCTGGGCCTGTCTCCACTCTTCCTCCAGACTCTGGGACCTTGATTTCCAAATGAAAATTGGAACTCTGGGACCTTGTGGAGAGTGTCAATGACTGCCTTCAGGACATCTGTCAAGTCAACAGTCTTCCCCATGATTGTGGAGCCTACTGAAACAGACTAGGGGACCTTTTTAAATGCTTAGGAAGCCTTTGCAGGTGTTTTTTGTTAATTATTTTAATTTACTGAGATAATGACGTTTGTGTTTTCATTGGCTGTAAGCCATAATCAGCAACATTAACAGAAATAAACACTTGAAATAGATCACTCTGTTTGTAATGAATCTTTATAATATATAAGTTTCACTTTTTGGATTGAAGAACTGAAATAAAGTAACTTTTTGATAATATTCTAATTTTGTGAGATGCACCTGTATCACTTACTGGGCTGTGTGCTGCCGTTTTGATAAATATACTATTTTATCTGCGGCAGATCTACCAGTTCTCTGAATGCGGAGCTCTGTATAACCCCGCCAAACCACTGATTAGCTGCTTTCTGTGTACACTGTGCAAAGGCAAAATCAACTAATCAGTGAGGGACAGGGATATACATAGCTCATGAATATGGAGGACTACCTGGTAGCAGGTGTACTAGTGATATATTCCTGCTGGTAAAATAGTGATTATATTAAAACTACAGCAAGCGGCCTAGTAAGTGACACATCCCTTGAATCAAGGTGAAAAAAATGATGACAGATCCCCTTTTAGATTAGTATTGCCTTATTCATACTGACCTGGAAAATCATATTGACAGGTAATTTTTACTGCACACTGAATGCCACACATACACACAAATTATGGAATTTCATTTTTAATACCATTTTACCCCACTTTTTTTTTTCGCTTTTTCAATATATTTTATGATAAAATGAGTAGTGACATATAAAACTACAACTCATCCTCCAAAAAAAGCCTGTGGTTCTTGGAACAAATGGATGAAAAAATGAAAGCACAAAAAAAAAGTCTGGGTCAAGAGTTAAAGGGAATCTGTCACTAGGTTTTTGCTACCCCATCTGAGAACAGCATAATATAGAGGCAGGGACCCTGATTCTAACGATGTATCACTTACAGAGCTGCTTGATATTGTTGAGGGAGGGCAATAACCCTTCACGGTTGACCAAGTGTGTGTCAAATTATTATGTTGATTGCGCAATCCACAGAAAACCAAACGGAGGCAATGCTCTGTATGGGGGGATTCAAAGAATCTCTGATTGCATTTATTTTGCTTAGCATTTGATATTGTTTTGAGTTTATCAATAGCCAATCCCCTACAGCCGTACTACAGTACTACAGGCTTGAGCCAATGTTAGTGCAATTATTACGGAAACACATATATGGTCATATTATCATCGTTAGTTCGAAGCACGATGGAAATGTACAAGGTCAATCCTGGCCTAGACTAGTTAGATAACAGGAGCGGGTGTCTGACAAAATGTTCTTGAGATAAAAAGTTAGTGTGAGAAAGTTCCATGTAAAGCATGAGAAAAGCAGGAAAGAAGTATGTTATACAAGGAGTGATAATAACATGATTTTGAAACAAGCAGACAAAATGGAGTTGCTATACCATGAATATCAATATGTCCTTTACAATATAATTTTGATAAAATCACAGTTTTATCTGCTGCAGATCTAGCAGTTCTTTGAATGCTGAGCTCTCTAAAACCCCACCCCCATCACTGATTGGCAGCTTTCTGCTCATGTACAGTGTACACAGAGCTCATGAATATGCTGGACTACCTGGCAGCAAGTTTACTAATCCTCTAATGATAATCTCCTCCTGATAAAACAGTGATTTTATTAAAACTACACTAAGCAGCCCAGTAAGTAACACATCGCTGGAGTCAAGGTCTCTGGCTCTACATTATGCTGCTATCAGATTAGGTGTAAAAAAACCTTGTGACAGATTCCCTTAGTCTTTCCTCTTAACAAAGATCCTCCATGCCCCTTACCAGTTTTGTTGCTCTTCCTTCTACTTTTTCGCAGTCCAGGACATCCTTTCCATGAACTGGTACCGATAACTAAACTGCATATTCCAGATGAGGCCGCACTTACGCTTTGTAAAGTGGTAATATTACGTCTCTGTCCTACAAGTTCGTGATTCTTTTAATGCATGACTATATCCTGCTGGCTTTAGAAGCCACCTACTGACATTGCATGCTGATATTTTGTCTGTGATCTACAAGTACTCCCAGAGATATGAGAGACTTTTATTTTTTCCTGTCGATTTCCTGAGGGAGTAGTAGTAGTTCTGGGAAAGTAGGTCCATGAAAAGCTGTCCCAGAATTGAATGGTTCAGAAAGTTACTGCCAATTACTTAAGTACTGCAGAAAAGCAGATGCAGGAGATGGGAGTAATTTGCACTAAAAGGGATAGTTATAAGCAGGGGCGTAACTATAGTGGGTGTAGGGCTTCAGTCGAACCTGGAGTTCAGGTGGACCCAAAAGGTACCTTTGTATCATATGAGTACACAAATCCTATCAAAGACTCGTGATGGTTGAGTCCCCTAGTGGAGAATTTGCATTGGAGCCCACAAGCTTAAAGTTGCTGAACTCAGGAAATTCGAACAATCTACGATTAGCTTTGCAAAAGTTGCCTAAAATGGCTGCTGTGAGTTTATACAATGTAGAAGATTACATCAGCGACCGAAGGATCAAATGACGTGGGGCAGGTTTGCAGTTATCACATCACATTACATAACACAACAAATAAAAAGGGACTATCATAGCCTGCATAAAAGCAGAAGCAGGAAATGAAGCAGCTATTTTAGGGTCATTCTGGATAGTGATAGAATGTCACAGTTCACAGCTTAGCTATAGAGATAGAACCAATCCCAAGGGCTACAATAAAACTTAAAGGTGTATTATCATCTGAGATAATGGCACATAGAACGTATATGGCACAAATGTTTGATATTTAGAAGTCCTGGAAGAGCAACCTAGCACCTATCGGGAGAATAGGGACCCATATTTGCTGTAGTTCAAATAGTTAATGTGAGGTGCTGAATAATAATAATAATAATTTTTATTTTTATAGCACCAACATATTCCGAAGCACTTTACAATTTTAGGGGGGACTTATACAGACAATACAGACGTTACAGAATAAGCATAACTCAGATATTAAAAGGAGTGAGGGTCCTGTTCGCAAGCTTACAGTCTATAAGAAAATAGGGGAGACACAAAAGGTAAAATGTACAAATATTGTATAATACAGCCATAATATGCTAAATAGGGTAAGTACATAACACTACATGAACTGGTCGCCAGCCAGTATGTGTACAGTACAGACAGAGGCTAATCAGTGCATGGATGGTATGAGCATGATTTTGAAGAAAATTTTAATATGGGCCAACTGGGACAGTTACAGTAGATAAGTGTGTTGAGGCGATAAGCCAGTCTAAAGAAATGGGTTTTTAGGGCATGCTTAAAACTGTGGGTATTGGGAATTAATCTAATTGTCCTGGGAAGTGCATTCCAAAGAATTGGCGCAGCACGTGAGAAATCCTGGAGACGGGAGTGAGAGGTTCGGATTATGGAGGATTTTAGTTTTAAGTCACTAGCGGAACGGAGGGCATGTATAGGGTGGTAGACTGAGACGAGTGAGGATTTGTAGGGCGGTGCTGAATCGTGGATAGGTTTGTGGGTAAGAGTGATAGGTTTATATTGAATGGGCAACCAGTGCAATGACTGGCACAGGGAAGAGGCATCAGTGTATCGGTTGGTGAGGAATATGATCCTGGCTGCTACGTTCAGGACGGATTGGAGAGGGGAAAGTTTCAGCCAGGTTTTTCACTACTTCTTACAAAACTCTGTGGAGATATCCATATGCATGTATGACCACTTCTCCACCTCATCTATATTTTTGGAGTGCTAGTTAGAGTTAAGGAGTCCACCAATTGTGCAAATATATGGGATCCCAGAGATGGAACACAGTGCACTGCTGGTACTTACTCGTTCTTGCGCCAACTTATTTACTCTATTCTTTTTTCTGAAATGGTGAATTCATGTGAGAACTACCAGACACAGACAAGTACAGTGCCTGGAAAAAGTATTCTTTCCCCGTGAACTTTTCCATATTTGTTCACGTTACACCCACAAACTTAAATATATATAATTGGTATTTTTTATGATATACTAACACAAAGTAGCAAGTATTTGTGACGTGTAAAGGAAATGATACATGGTTTTCTAAAAATTTTAAAAATATGAACCTGGAAATTGTCATCTGCCCCCCTAAGTCAATACACTGTAGAACCATCTTTCACTGCAATTACTGCTGCAAGTCTTTTGGGGTATGTCTCTACCAGGTTTGCACATCTGGAGGCTGAAAATGTTTGCCAATTCTTCTTTGCAACTTAGCTCCAGCTCAGTGACATTGGATGCGGATGGTTTGTGAACAGCAAGTCTTGCCACAGATTCTCAATGGGATTTAGATCTGGACGTTGACATGGTCATTCAAACACATGAATATCCTTTGACTTTTCACCTTTCTCACCTCTCTCATATATCTATTTATGCAGTCTCCCCTGTTCCAAGTCTTATTTTCACATAGCGCGCCTTGGGTTCACTGCGCATGCGCACGGTGGAACGCAACTCACCGCTCTCTTTCAGATTGATACCGGCGCGTCACATCCGGCCGACGGTGGAACGCAGACTGCACTGCATCTTTCGGCCGCGGTGGTCCAGGTAACATCTATCAGCCATCACCATTCATACTTACCTCTTCCTGTTCTGACGCATATAAAATGGGACACATTTCCCATGTGCATACACCGGCACACTGACTGTTAGTTATGCCACATGGACGCACCCTGGTGATACTCCTGGATTCAAATAAGTAAGTTGCACAGCTATATACTCAGTTTGATACTCTCTGATACGCACTCTGAGGACTCCAGTTTCTTTTTACCTTTGGGACATATTTATGACTTTTCATATATTTCACTATTTCTCCAAGTATTCTACCTCCTGGTTTGTTCTGAAATGAATACCTTTAGAATTCTAAGTTTGCCAGTTCCCCTTTTTTTCATTATATGGCATTGGATGATTTCTTACTGATTATTTTTATATTATAGGTACAATTTGCGCTTGAATATGACCGCCTATGCTTAAAATAAGTGACCCACTACTTGGCAACCTTGCATATGAGCTTTATGTATGTTTGGAAAAAAAAATATGTATGTAATATGTATGGCTCTATTATTTGTGTGACCATATTAAATGTAGTATTCATATTTTTCATTGACACAGATAACCTTGATAAAGGCAATTAGCCGAAACAAAACGTTCCGGTGGTTATTATCTTGTTACAGTCACTCTTTGGAATTAAAAAAAAAATTCTTGAAATGATATACAGTTGTTTTTCACTTATTAGTGCCGGAGGTTTAGTTAAGATATTAATGGACTATTTTCCTCCTGAGCACAAAAATTTTTTTTTAAACAGTGTGAACCCTTATTGTTCTTCTGATATCCTTTGACTTAAACCAGGGATGCCAAACTCAAACTCAGAGGGCCAAAAATGAAAAACTTGGACAAAATCGCGGGTCAACCGGTATACAGTATAATGGGCCCCACATAGTCCTCCATACAGAATAATGGACCCCATATAGTCCTCCATACAGAATAATGGGCACCACATATTCCTCCATACAGAATTTTTATGGCTTGCTTTCAAAAAACGCTTTATTTTTGCCACTCTTCCATAAAGACCAGATTTCTGGACTAGTAGTTGTCCTGTGGACAGATTCTCCCACCTGAGCTGTGGATTTGCAGCTCCTCCAGAGTGACCATGGGCCTCTTGGCTGCTTCTCTAATTAGTGCTCTCCATACAAGGACTGTCAGTTTAGGTGGACGGCCATGTCTTGATAGGTTTGCAGTTGTACCATACTACTTACGTTTTTTTTATTATCGATTGAACTGTGCTCCGTGAGTTGTTCAGAGCTTGGGCTATTTTTTTTATAACCTAACCCTGCTTTACTCTTCTCCATAGCTTTATCTCTGACCTGCCCGGTGTATTCCTTGGTTTTCATGATGCTGTTTGATTCCTAATGTTCTCAAATAAACTTCTGAGATCTTCACAGAACAGCTGTAGTTATACTGACAATAAATTGTACGCAGGTGGACTCAGTTTACTCATTATGTGACTTCATTGGTCACTCAGGATTTTATTTAGGGGTAGTAGACTACAGGGGGCTGAATACAAATGTGGCGCCCTGCTGTGCATTGGTGCCACAGATCCTAGAGGGGTGCATGAACGGATTCCTCCACAAGAGGCCCTAATAGCATACACACACCTCCACCTTCCACCTCAGACCACCAGAGGGAGCCCGTTAGGGATATAAAAAGGGAAGGTGGAGCTAGGCAGTCAGTCTGGAGAACAGTTTCCTCTGGGACAGAGCTAGTTCCAGTCTGTGAGGATCCAGTCTGTAGAAGGAAGCCTGTTGAGAGGAGCTCCTGCAGTAGCCATCCTGTAGTGGAGCACAGTCCAGACTCATTGAGCTCAGGTAGTGAGCCCAAGGTGTGCCGACGCCATAAGAGCGGTGAAGAGTAGCGAGGCCTACTGCCAGTGTGAAGCCTAGTGAGGGCCCCGAGCAGGCCGAAGGCAAGTGGAGTAAGCGAGCTACATAGGGGGCAGAGGAGCTTAACCAGCTCACCCCACAAGCATTTACCGGACACCGGGTCTGCGTCTGCAAGGATCTCTAGGACCAGCAGAAACAACTGGAATCCCTGGCGAACTACATGTCCCAGGAATACCAAAAGCTGATCGTAATACCAGGGTCAGGAGTCACTGAGGCCCATGAAACCAGGGAGTGTGAACTCCAACAGAAGGCCCTACCACCAGGTCAGCAGGTGCAAGACAGAGACCAAGTTAGGCCAAGCTTCAGGCAGGTCATAAACTTACTCGGAAAAGGCAAGAAACTGGAGGCCCCACACCCGCTCACTGGGGAGAGTCCTGAAATGCACCCTTCACCCTACAGTACCCCGGATCGTGCCTGAAAACACCACCAGTAAAGGTACTGAAGTGAACTGTCGTGTGTGTGCCTATTCTTCCTTTGACCCGGCGGGGTCCCCTTTGTCCTGCATCCCTTCTCCTACGCTGCCCTGAGGCCCCGCTCCACCTGTGGGGAGCAGAACCAACTAAGCTTCCTCAGAGGACTGTAGCAGCTCTGGTGAGTCTCACCAGACACCACAGGTGGCGTCACGAACTTTCCCCTTTTACCATACACCTTTCTCCCAATTCCTTGCTTTTTTTTAAGAGTGACCCCAGGGTACGGCCCCGGGAGCTGGCCACCGCGGCATCCCCCAAAACTAACAGCAAGGCCCGGGCGCCGAGTCCCCATCCCTTGGGCTCGTCATCTCTTCCTGGCGTCACGAACCGGATCCTGTGGCCGCTGCAACGACGGAGTGTTGTGTCCGTTGCCACCGGGTAATGTGCGCCTTTGATCAAAAACTGTATATTTAACTGTGGCGAAGATTGCCGCCATTGTTGGGCCGCCGAGCGGGAAGAAGGGCGTAACCGCGGGAAACCGAGAGGCGTACCTGCTAAAGCGCGCGAAGCCCCGGACACGCCCCACGCCTCGACGTCAAACCAGGAAGCGCCAGGTCCTGGAAGGAGCGCCGGTGAACGCTCTGACGTAGGACGCAAGCGACGCAAGGTCCTGAAGAAGAACGTCACCTGCGGAGCTGCGGCCTACCGGAAGAAAAGAAGAGAAGGTAGGCCACAGTTAGCTAGGGGGGCGACAGAATGCCCGAAGAACAGCACAACGCCGGAATACCGGTTAACCGCCCTGACGCTCAACTTGTGCCCGACGCAGAGCAGGCCGAACCAGCTGCTCCACCAGCAGGGCCTGTAACCCCTGTCATACCCATGGCCCTACCGTACATCCCCGGAGCAAAGTGGCTCCCCCAGTACAGCGGCAAACCAGACGGAGCCCGAGGAGGTGACGCGCCCCCTGGGCCATATTCTTTAGGGGAATACCCGGAGCCGGATCAGATGGGGGTTGTAGTCTTCCGAGTGGCTGTGACCCGGTCCGTGCCCAGGGTGTCAAGCTCAGTTGTATGTGGCAGTCCTACAGATGTTATTAAGTTCTTTATTGTCGACTACGCCACCCGTTGTATTGCGGTCACTATGGCCGCCGCTGCAGCAGGGTCCGCTGAGGCTGATGGTGTTGGTGCAGCTTTTGGTAGTATAACCCCCAACGGGTGGGGTATAGCCTCAGGGGGTCAGGTGCAGAGGATGGGGGTTGTGGTGGTGCAGCGTAGATGTTAAGTGAAGACAGAGTCGGGTTGTGCAGTTTAGGGTATTTACTCACTGCTGATGTTCCGGTCACTCCAGCTTCAAGTGACCACCCGAGCCGTGCTGCGTCCACCAGGTCCTGGATTCAGCCAACCCCCAAACAAGTCCGGAGCGTGACCCTGAGCTCTCCTTCTGTCCTTTTCTCTGGCCGTCCCCACTAGTGATCCACCTAGGTCCAGCTCCCTCGGGCCTTCTGTTGGGAGACCCTTGGCCTTGGGTTCCCTGACCCTCCACGTGGTTTGCCTTCGGGGTGGATGTGGTGGGTGGCCGTGGCAGACGCTGCCCACGGCCTCCGGTCTCTGGCTAGGGTGTGCTTTTGCCCCCACCAGTTTGGGATCCGGTACCCTATTGCCGACTCTTCACCCGGGGATTGAATTTGGGTTCTCAGAGTCCTTTCTTTTTCCCCCTCTGGGTCTTTCCTTCTCTGCTCCACTCTCTCTCTGCAGGCTCATCTGGACCTCTGCTTCTTACTGACTCTGACAGACTGACCCTGATCTTAGATGGTGCCCACCTTATATACTCCCTCTATGTGTGAGCTCAGGTGACCAGCACCCAATGAGCTCCTAACTTTACCCAGGCTGCTCCCCCTATCTGCCCCTACACTACTTGGGATGTACCACCCCCCTCCCACTCCAGCCAGGAACAGACTCGGTCGTACCTGCACATTTCTAAGTGGGAGTACCGTTGGCCTGCCCCTCGGAAATGGGATGTGTGTAGTGCATGCAGCCTACCGAGCTCAGGTCCACACTCCATCCTTACCCGGGAGTGGAATATCACACCTCTGGGTTGAGGTGCAATACCCCTGTAGCAGCCGAATCCTCAGGGTGCTACATTCCCCCCTGGTAAATCA
Organism: Phyllobates terribilis; assembly: GCF_046119375.1. NCBI lineage: Eukaryota > Metazoa > Chordata > Amphibia > Anura > Dendrobatidae > Phyllobates > Phyllobates terribilis. The sequence continues at coordinate 4,319,991 of NW_027362917.1, read as the reverse complement.
CAGCACGTCCTCGGGCTGTAAGAACAAAACACCACAAAACATACAAATTTTTTTTTTCATATAAACAACATAGTAAAAACATATAAAATATCATATATATATCAGAAAACTTTTCATATAAATAACATTCTCGTCGCCTCTGCTCCTCCTCCGGTCACTGTGCAACGTGTGACCGGGTAAAGTGCGACAGTCTTTAGAACTCGTGGTTTTCCTATAAAACCAGTAGGGGCGCTTTAGGACGCGCAACTATATACAGGGGATATGGCCGCTCTCAGTCCTCGGCCAGGTATAAGGGAGGAATGACCGCTCTCAGTCCTCGGTCAGTGGGATTTAAGGGATAAACGGGTAAACAGTTCACACATGCTGGTCCCAACGGGGACTATATTATCAGCAACAGTTTCTTTGGTACCCCGACGGGTAACTATGTACAGCCTCTACTCTGCCGTACTTAACGACGACGTCCTCCTGCTCTTTCTTTGTGGTTACCTTTAGCTTCAGACCCGTCCGGGTCCTCTTGTTCTTCCTCCTCACACCGCAGCTCTTCCTCCGTCAGGCGATGCACATGGAGGGCGTAGGGTCCTTTGGCACACTTGTGCCGGGTAAAGGTGACCTCGTCCCCGATGTAAAGGTCACGACCTCTGTGTCCCTCCGGTAGGTGGGATTCAACGTCTCTCCTGGTTACGAAGACGTCGCCTGGGGTGCGGTGGTCTCGGATGAAGCCCCACCCATGCTGCATGTTAAACTTGATCACAGTCCCTGTGGTGCGGGGACTATGCGCTGCACGGGGGTCTCTCCTGGCCCGGCTCTTCTGCTCCGCGCTCCTTATTTGAGCTTGCTGTTCCCGGACCCGCCTCTCTCTCCGCTCCCTCTCAAAGACCTCGAGTTGTTGGCGGCAGCACTCAGCACGCTCCGCTGCAGCTGCCCGAGTCTCCTGAGTGAACCCCATGAGATCTTCTCCGGTGGGGTCCCACTCAAATTGGGCCTCTTCTAGCGGGGGCGAGATCCTCTTTACGGGCTGTGGAGCCGGGATCAGGGGTGCACACATGGCCCCAGCCTTCCTCTGCCGTTCCAGTTCATGATATTCCTGGGGCCAGATGAAAGGCTGCCCATCCGGGCACGTGTGTTGGGTAAACAGGTCCTCTCCCAGATGCGGCACTCTTGGTCTTATGGGCGCGGTGGTGTTAGCGCCCGGGTTGCCCGGGCCTTGCGGCCAGGCCTGGGGTATCTGGAAGGTGAAGGGCACCGTAAGGACGGCGGCGCCCTGGGCTACTTGGCCCTGCGACCAGGCCGGGGGCTCCGCGGAGGTAGGGGGCGCTGTTGGTATTGCGGCGCCCGGGGGTACTAGGCCTTGCGACCAGGCTGGTGGTACTTCCTGCTTGGTCACGCTCGGGGTCGAGGCGTGTGACGTCACAGGGGTCGCGGCTCCCGTTTGAGGCCTAGTCTGCGGCGGTGACGTTGCGGCTACGGGCACGGCAGGGGGTACTTCGGGCTCTGCGACGGGGAGCTGGGGCAGGTACGCGGTTTCCCGGTTTGGGGTAGAGACGTCCCCTTTACCTGCCTCCTTTCGTTCGGCTCCCTTCTCGGCGCCGTCTCCGGCCTTCAGTCCTCCTGCGCCATCCTCAGAGGCGGTCTGTCTCCTCGTCTCGGGTGGCGTGCTCCGCTGACAGGTCTCGGTCTGCTGGGCCATCTCACGGCTCCACGCCGCCAACGTCTCTCGCTGCACCCGGGCTATCCTCCTTGCGAGGCCCTCCAGAGCGGTCTGTGCACACTCCCGGTCTCGGGGGAGCTGTGCTAGGACCTCCACTAGGCCTAGTGGGGTCGTTGCTTCCAGCAGGCTCCTGACCAACGGGTCGGTGCTGCTCTGCTCTCCTTCCACTGTTTCCAGCAGGCTCCTGGCCAGCGGGCCGGTGCTGCTCTGCTCTCCCTCCTCTGTTTCTAGCAGGCTCCTGGCCAACGGGCCGGTGCTGCTCTGCTTTCTCGCCATTTCCGGGTAAGCTCCTCCGATACTCTTCTCCAGGCTTCTTGCCTCCGGGTGCGCTCTCTCCAGACTGCTCCAGGCGGCACCCATCTTTGCTCTCTTGTTCTCAGTCCTCCCACTTCGAGGGCGGTCCCGGGGCCACTTGGTGATTGTCAGCTCCAGGGGCAGTTCTTTCACGCTGACAGACACCTCTAGCATCACAGTCTCTGTTGGTGGGGGCGGTTTCCACTTTTGGCGCCATTTTCGGTCCTGGCCCACGATGGGAGGCGGCCTCTCACCACCCTCTGGCACGCCCATAATGGCGTCCGCTCTTCCAAGGCGGGAAATCTTTGGAAATGGCGGGAATCGTCTCCCAGTGGCGGGAAACTCTGCAGATGGCGGGAAAAAGCTGTTAATGGCGGACAACCGGCGGGAAACGACCTGTGATGGGGTCCGATGGCGGGGACCCTCCGGAACCAGCAGGAGACTTCTTTTTGAGGTAAACTTGTTCTTTTCTTCAGGCACGCAGTACCCGGGTGTTGCGGGCACGTAATCCTGCCGACTACGCCAAGATTGACGCACCCCCTGGGCCATATTCTTTAGGGGAATACCCGGAGCCGGATCAGATGGGGGTTGTAGTCTTCCGAGTGGCTGTGACCCGGTCCGTGCCCAGGGTGTCAAGCTCAGTTGTATGTGGCAGTCCTACAGATGTTATTAAGTTCTTTATTGTCGACTACGCCACCCGTTGTATTGCGGTCACTATGGCCGCCGCTGCAGCAGGGTCCGCTGAGGCTGATGGTGTTGGTGCAGCTTTTGGTAGTATAACCCCCAACGGGTGGGGTATAGCCTCAGGGGGTCAGGTGCAGAGGATGGGGGTTGTGGTGGTGCAGCGTAGATGTTAAGTGAAGACAGAGTCGGGTTGTGCAGTTTAGGGTATTTACTCACTGCTGATGTTCCGGTCACTCCAGCTTCAAGTGACCACCCGAGCCGTGCTGCGTCCACCAGGTCCTGGATTCAGCCAACCCCCAAACAAGTCCGGAGCGTGACCCTGAGCTCTCCTTCTGTCCTTTTCTCTGGCCGTCCCCACTAGTGATCCACCTAGGTCCAGCTCCCTCGGGCCTTCTGTTGGGAGACCCTTGGCCTTGGGTTCCCTGACCCTCCACGTGGTTTGCCTTCGGGGTGGATGTGGTGGGTGGCCGTGGCAGACGCTGCCCACGGCCTCCGGTCTCTGGCTAGGGTGTGCTTTTGCCCCCACCAGTTTGGGATCCGGTACCCTATTGCCGACTCTTCACCCGGGGATTGAATTTGGGTTCTCAGAGTCCTTTCTTTTTCCCCCTCTGGGTCTTTCCTTCTCTGCTCCACTCTCTCTCTGCAGGCTCATCTGGACCTCTGCTTCTTACTGACTCTGACAGACTGACCCTGATCTTAGATGGTGCCCACCTTATATACTCCCTCTATGTGTGAGCTCAGGTGACCAGCACCCAATGAGCTCCTAACTTTACCCAGGCTGCTCCCCCTATCTGCCCCTACACTACTTGGGATGTACCACCCCCCTCCCACTCCAGCCAGGAACAGACTCGGTCGTACCTGCACATTTCTAAGTGGGAGTACCGTTGGCCTGCCCCTCGGAAATGGGATGTGTGTAGTGCATGCAGCCTACCGAGCTCAGGTCCACACTCCATCCTTACCCGGGAGTGGAATATCACACCTCTGGGTTGAGGTGCAATACCCCTGTAGCAGCCGAATCCTCAGGGTGCTACAGAGAAAGGAAGGATCCTGCTAGCCGACAGCCCTGAGGATGTCCCCTGGATGAGAAGGAGGAAGAGGACAACGCCACCCCCTGGGAGGATCAGCGACCAACGCCGTCCACCAAAGGACCCTGTCTGCCACCGCTGCCACAAGTCAGGTCACACCATCCAGAGCTGTCCTTTAAACGAGAAAACCCTGGGGCCAAGGGTCGACACCCAGGAGTAGACTCCCCAGGCCCAACAGACTGGTACAGCAGGTTTGTGGGAGGAAGAACTTTCCTGTCCGTTGTGCTGGACGGCATTGCGACATCTGCTCTGCTGGACACAGGATCTCAGGTAACCATCATGCCTGACGTCCTCTACAAAAGGTTCTGGTCCATGGATGACCTAAGCCCACCAGCTCCAAACCTTTCCGTTTATGCCTCAAACGGCCTCCCCCTTAACCTAGTCAGGGTTAAGGATGCGGCAGTAAAGGTGGGAAGAGTAGAACTGAAGGACCGGGGACTAATTGTAGTAGAGACTAATCCTGCTGATACAAATTTGTATATGGTACTTGGCACTAATATTGTTAGTAACTTTCTGGGAGAAGTGGTGTTCTTGCTCCAACAGATAGCTGACACTGCCAGACCAGGGCAGAGAAGGGCGCTCCAGAAAGAGATCCGAGCCCTTATGTACCAGCAACAGGTAAAGCTAACAGATGGTGAAATTGGTAATGTACTGGTGACAGACCCGGTACCCATTGTGATTCCCCCGATGAGTGAAATGCTGATATGGTGTAGAGCAGCAATAGGTCTCAAAGGACGGAGCTACCAGGCGGTAGTAGAGCCCCTTAGCTCCGAGCATAGGCCTACACTCTTGACTGCCAGAGGGGTAGTGGATGTACGCAATGGGAGGGTGCCCGTACGCCTCCTAAACTATGGGGAGGACGAGATTAGATTACCTTGCTACGCCACTGTTGCCAAACTGTACACAGTAAATAACAACTCCATACACACGGTGGAGTCCTTAACCTCACCAGAAGAAGATGAGGATAATGACCCGGCAACCCAGGTGGAGGATTGGTGTCAACAGCTCCATGTTGGGACAGACACCACTACTGCTCATCAGAAGCAGGGTGTACACCGGGTGGTTCAGGAAAATGAGCAAGTATTCAGTAAGCACCCACTTGACTTTGGGAGGATTAAGGGGGTTCAACACCATATCCCCACAGGTGACCATCCACCCATCAAAGAACGTTACAGGCCTATACCACCAGCACACTACGAGAAGGTGAAGGAGATGTTGCACGACATGAAGAAGGCAGGGGTAGTAAGGGATAGTTGTAGTCCCTGGGGAGCTCCCCTAGTTCTAGTCAGGAAAAAGGACGGAAGCATGAGAATGTGTGTAGATTACAGACAAGTAAATCGCATTAAACATAAAGATGCATACCCTTTACCACGTATAGAGGAATCCCTGGCTGCCTTAAAGTCTGCAAATTACTTCTCCACCCTTGACCTCACTAGTGGGTACTGGCAAGTAGCTGTTGCTGAGGAGGATCGGGAGAAGACGGCCTTCACCACCCCGATGGGACTCTGCGAGTTCAATAGTATGCTGTTTGGACTCAGCAACGCCCCCGGAACAATCCAAAGATTGATGGAGTGCTGCCTGGGACACCGCAACTTCGAGACTGTACTACTATACCTGGATGATGTGATAGTATACTCCAAAACGTATAAGGACCACTTGAAGCACCTGGCGGAGGTATTCGAGTCGCTGTCCCGGTGTGGGATGAAGTTGAAGCCCTCAAAGTGCCACATGCTCAAGAGAAAGGTACAGTACCTGGGGCACATCGTCAGTTCAGAGGGAGTAGCACCAGACCCGGAGAAGATCACTGCCATCCAGAAATGGCCGGAGCCGAAGAGCCTCAAGGAGGTACGTCAGTTCCTGGGACTAGTCGGGTATTACCGGAGGTTTGTGAAGGACTATACTAAGAAAGCGGCGCCTCTGCAAGACCTCCTGGTAGGACAGTCCCCCAGAGTCAGAAATCCCCCGTTCCAGTGGGGTAAGGAGCAAGCTGAATCCTTTAAGGTGATGAAGGAGATCCTGACCGGCGAAGAGATCCTAGCCTACCCTGACTACAGCCAACCGTTCCTGCTGTACACTGATGCCAGCAACGAAGGATTAGGAGCTGTACTGAGTCAGAAGCAGAATGGCAAAGAGAAGGTGATCGCCTATGCAAGCAGGAAGCTCCGCCCGACCGAGAGGAACCCAGAGAACTATAGCAGCTTCAAGTTGGAGTTCCTGGCCCTGGTCTGGGCCATCACCGAGCGGTTCAAGCACTATCAAGCCTCCAGTAAGTTCACTGCCTTCACTGATAACAACCCCTTGACTCATCTAGAAACAGCCAAGCTAGGATCCTTGGAGCAACGATGGATGGCTCGGCTGTCAAATTACCAATTCACTATTAAGTACCGGGCGGGCCGCAAGAACGCCAACGCCGATGCCCTGTCCAGGATGCCTCACCAGTCAGACACTGAAGAAGAAGTGGACAAACTGGAGGAGATTGAACTACCTGCCTTTCATCAGAATGGGATAGTCCACGAGCCACGAGCCTCCAGGAGGCCTCGCGGTAACACGTTAAACCCCCTGCCTCACCACAGCTGGAAGGAGACTCAGGACAGCGACCCGGTTGTCAGCCGTATCAAAGAACTGATAACCCAGGAAGGTTCCTCCCTGGAGAAGGAAGCGTCTCTCCAAGCCAAGCAGCTGTGGAATGAGAAGAGCCACCTGTTCATCTATAGAGAGAAGCTGTGCCGGAGGTACGTCAACCCCAAAACCCATGAGATGGTATGGCAGACAGTGGTGCCCAAGACAGACATCCAGATGGTGTTGGAATCCTACCACGATCAGGCGGGGCACTTCGGCTGGAAGAAGCTAGAGACCCTGCTGAAGTGTCGGTTTTATTGGGTAGTTCCATTGAGAGGTGGTGCCGGAATTGTGGACCCTGTAGCCTCAGAAGAAAAGACTGCAGCAGCCAGAAGGCACCCCTGCAACCCATCAAGACGACTCATCCCCTGGAGATCGTGGCCCTGGATCATGTCAAGCTGTCACCCAGCAGGTCAGGATATTCCTATGCCCTGACCATGGTGGATCACTACTCCCGGTTCCTGGTGGTCGCCTCCGTCAAGGACCTGACGACAGAAACTGCGGCGAAGACATTTCAGGCGTACTTCTGCAGGCCCCATGGATACCCGGAGCAGGTGCTGACAGATCAAGGCCCAGCCTTTGAAGCCGAACTGTTCAAGGAGTTCTGCCATCTGTACAGGTGTAAAAAGATCAGGACTACACCGTACCACCCCCAAACCAACGGTCTCTGTGAAAAGATGAATAACATCATCATCGACCTGCTGAAGACCTTACCACTAGAGGAGAGAAATCAGTGGCCAGACCTGATAGATCTGTACAACCACATACCTGTGAGTTCCACCAATTGTACTCCAGCATATCTCATGCGAGCCAGACCCGGGAAGTTGCCCATGGACCTGGAGCTTGGTGTAGTAGAACCAGAAGCAGATATGTCCACTGAGGACTGGGACACGACCAGACAGGAGCAGTACAGAAGAGTACAGGCCTTTGTCGAAGACAGTCTCACTCGGGTAAGGGACAAGCAGGAAGCCCACTACAATAAAAGTGCGCCCGCAGAACCCTTCACACCAGGAGAAGTGGTGTTAAAAAGAAAAAGGAGAAACCACAAACTTGATGAACAGTGGGAGAGAGAACCCTACACTGTGTTAAATTCAAGATTCGATAATAGGAAGACCTGCCTAATTAGTAGAGACGGAGGAATAACGACTGCAACGGTATCTAGAGACCATCTGAAGTTGTGTCCAGACCTGCTAAAGCTCCAAGAAGAAGTGCCTCTCACCGTACCGGAGGAGCCTAAAGAAGCAGTACTCCATACTGACTTAGGAGATTTCCCGGCAGATTGGCCTCAACTAGGAGGAGCAGTAATAATACCTGTGATCCACTTCTTTCAACAGCCAGAAAACCCTCCACAGCAAGTAGAGCCTGTAAGTGCTTCAGAAGAGCCTGCTCAAGAAGAATCCACGGAAGAAGGATCCCTGGTTTGAGCAGAGCAAGAAGGCCCAGCCAATGGTATACTTGCCAGTCCTGTAGAGAGGTTAAGGCAACCCTGCAGTTCCCCAACACTTAGAACTGACAGAATGGGAGGTAGTGCAAATACTAGTGCCTCACGCATCCCAGTACCACGTAGGTCGACGCATAGCACACGAGGTCAGACCCCTGTCAGATACAGAGAATAGAGAAGGAAACTCTGACAGTGTAAATAGTTGCCCCTGGGGTATTATATTGTGTATTTTCATGTATATATATTTATTAACTTGTTGTTTTGCCTTATAATGGACAATTTAAGTGAAATGGACACTTTTCCTTGTTACCTTTAGTTACTCGTCAGGGTACATAAAGAACTTTGTGGCTGAGGACTATGTGCAGCCCAAAAACTGCTTCTTGTAAATAATTGCACTCCCTGGAGTGCCCCTTTAGGTGACCTCGGAAGAAAAACGTGTCTGGTGTGGGACTAACGGAGGTCCGACTCAGGATCTCCAAGTCCTGCAGCCACCCCAGGGCCTACGTTGAGGGTTTGAGACAGGTCCCTCAAGCTACCAAGTACTCTACCCTGTGAGATGGACATCCTGTAGGGAACCTCACCAGAAGAGACTTGAATTCTGAGGTTGCTTATTGTATATATGTATATATTTGTTATTTATAATGTTTTATTATGTAACATTTAAGCAAAGTGCCTCCCATAAAGGGAAGACTTATTGTATTGTTGTTATAAAAAGTACTTCAGTCCGGGAGTACTGAGCTTTGCTAGGGGGGGAATGTGGCGCCCCTGCTGCGCTTTGGTGCCACAGATCCTAGAGGGGTGCATGGACGGATTCCTCCACAAGAGGCCCTCGTAGCATACACACACACCTCCACCTTCCACCTCAGACCAGCAGAGGGAGCCCGTTAGGCATATAAAAAGGGAAGGTGGAGCTAGGCAGTCAGTTCCTGCAGAAGATGAGCCTGAGAGAGGTCAGCCTGCAGTGGAGCTCAGTCTAGAGAACAGTTTCCTCAGGGGTCAGAGGTAGTTCCAGTCCCTCTAGAGAGAGTTCAGACTCATAAAGCTCAGTCAGTGAGCTTAAGGCGTGCCGACGTCATAAGAGCGGTGAAGAGTAGCGCGGTTTACTGCCAGTGTGAAGCCTAGTGAGGGCCCCGAGCGTGGCCGAAGGCAAGTGGAGTAAGCGAGCTATGTAGGGGGCAGAGGAGCTTAACCAGCTCACCCCACAAGCATTTACCGGACACTGGGTCCGCGTCTGCAAGGATCTCTAGGACCAGCAGAAACAACCGGGATACCTGGCGAACTACATGTCCCAGGAACACCAAAAGCTGCCTGTAATACCAGAGTCAGGAATCACTGAGGCCCAAGAGACCAGGGAGTGTGATCTCCAACAGAAGGCCCTACCACCAGGTCAGCAGGTGCAAGACAGAGACCTAGTTAGGCCTAGCTCCAGGCAGGTCATAAACTTAACAGGAAAAGGCAAGAAACAGGAGGCCCCACACCCGCTCACTGGGGAGAGTCCTGAAATGCACCCTTCACCCGACAGTGCCCTTGATCGTGCCTGAAACACCACCAGTAAAGGTACTGAAGTGAACTGTCATGTGTGTGCCTATTCTTCCTCCGACCCGGCTGGGTCCCTCTGTCCTGCATCCCTTCTCCTACGCTGCCCTGAGGCCCCGCTCCACCTGTGGGGAGCCACACCATCTAAGCTGCCTGATCACCGGCCTCAGAGGACTGTAGCAGCGCTGGTGATCCTCACCAGACACCACGGGTGGCGTCACAAACTCTTTCCTATCCCATACACCTTTTCCTCACCATTCCTTCTTTCTTTTAAAGAGTGAGCCCAGGGTACGGGCCCGGGAGCCGGCCACCGCGGCGTCCCCCAAAACCAAACAGCAAGGCCTGGGCGCCGAGTCCCCATCCCTTGGGCGCGTCACTTCTCTCAGCACTCCCATCATTGCTCTCTCCTAGCCCCCTCCATCATTGCGCTCTCCCAGCACCCCCATCATTACTCTGTCCCAGCACCTCCATCATTGCTCTCTGCCAGCCCCACATCATTGCTCTCTCCCAGCCCCCCACCATTGCTCTGTCCCAGCACCCCCATCATTGCTCTCTCCCAGCACCCCCATCATTGCTCTCTCCCAGCAACACGTCATTGCTCTCCCCTTTCCCACCATCCCCATCATTGCTCTCCCCAGCTCTATCAGCCCCATTATTGCTCTTCCCAGCCCCATCATTCCTCTCCCCAGCCCCATCAACCCCACTATTGCTCTTCCCAGCCCCATCAGCCCCATTATTGCTCTTCCCAGCCCCATCATTCCTCTCCCCAGCCCCATCAGCCCCATTATTGCTCTCTCCAACCCCATCATCTCATCATTCCTCTCCCCAGCCCCATCAACTCCATTATTCCTCTCCCCAGCCCCATCAGCACCATTATTGCCCACCCCAGCCCCACTATCCCATCATTGCTCTCCCCAGTCCCACCATCCCCATCATTGCTCTCCCCAGCCCCATCATTCCTCTCCCCAGCCCCATCATTGCTCTCCCTAGCCCTACTATCCCATTATTCCTCACCCCAGCCCCATCAACCCCATTATTCCTTTCCCCAGTCCCATCATTCCTCTCCCCAGCCCCATTATTCTCTTCCCAGCCCCATTAGTCCCATTATTCCTATCCCAAGCCCCATCATTCCTCTCCCCAGCCCCATCAGCCCCATTATTGCTCTCCCCAGCCCCATCAACCCCATTATTCCTCTCCCCAGCCCCAACAGCCTCATGTTAGAACCTTGCTGTTAGGTTTTTTTTTTCCTTTGCTGGTCACATGACCTTGTTGGCCTATTTAATCCTGCTCCGCCCTTCTGGCTTTGCTGGACTTCATTGTATATCTACTTTCTAGCTAGCCTGTGCTCTGTATCTAACTCTGTTAGTTTGCTTGGTCTACTGACCTCTATGTTCTATATATTTTGTTTGTTCGTCTGTCTGCTACTATTTCTGTTAGGAGGTGTCCCATATTCCTCCCAGTCCTTAGTACTTGTAGGGATTCCCTCCCCACATCTATAGGTCTCCGTACAGACTAGCTTAGGACTTTAGCAGGTCTGATCGCAGGATCAGGTCCCCTGTTACATCGTAGGGATTTAGCTGAGTTCTATCGTAGGGACAGATCTCCTCTCTTTCCTTAGCTTTGGTAGCAGAACATAACACCTCATTATTGCTCTCCCCAGCCCCATCATCCCCATTATTCCTCTCCCCAGCCCCATCAGCCCTATTATTCCTCTCCCCAGCCCCATCAACCCCATTATTCCTCTCCCCAGCCCCATTATTGCTCTCCCCAGCCCCATCAACCCCATTATTCCTCTCCCCAGCCCCATCAGCCCCCTCTCCAGCCCCATCATTGCTCTCCCCAGTCCCATCAGCCCTATTATTGCTCTTCTCAGCCCCATCATTCCTCTCCCCAGCCCCATCCCCTCCCCAGCATTTCAGTAAAAAAAAACAAAAAAACAACAACTTACCTCAGCTTGCTCCCCTGCAGCAGCGTCCTCCTGCAGGGATCGCTCCCTGACCGCCGCGTGCAGGGAGCAGCTGCACCTTGCGGGCCCCTTGGTGCAGTTGCATGGTGGGGACCCGGCACAGCTGCACCTGCGGCAGTATGTCCACCCCTGGACTGCTATGGGGCCCCCCCGGCACACGGACCCCACAGCAGTCGCGTGGTCTGCCGCCATTGGAAGTATGCCACTGTGTACGGCATATACAGTGGGTGTGTGGTGCGTACGGCGTATACAGTGTGTGTGGTGCGTACGGTGTATATGTGTCACCCCAGGCCTGGATGCCACAAATATTAAAGGCTGTGTCTGAGAGCAGGAGGGAGGTTCCCTGGTCAGGGACCATTAGCATGCAGCACCTCCTGTCCCAGGCCAGTAGGGGCGAGCAGGCTGCCCCTATAAAAGCTGGAACTGGGGCAGGGTTAGAGAGACCAGAACCCACTTCTGAAGTGTCCAAAAGGGTTCTCAGAGAAGAGGGACAGGTCAGCAGCAGCTGAGGAGTCCGTGAGGCAGAGGAGAAGCTGCAAGCCAGAGACAGAGGCGACGAGGGCCGGTCCTGGCTGAGAGAAATACACAACCGGACATTGGGGTCTGAGGCTGTCAGGGTTGCAAGCCCAGCAGCAGAGAACCAACCCGCGAGGGATTTCAGGTCCCTTGGCCTAAGAAGCCTGGAGGCTTCGCCACACAGAGGGACCAGTACAGCAAGGAGAAGCAAAAGGTACCCAAGGCCCGAGTCGCAAGCCATACAGGTAAAGTACACGGCCAGCTCAGGGACGTGGGCTATTACACCACGAAAAGGGGGATAGTCAGCAAGAGCATAGAGAGAGAACGGTAGGCCTTCACACTCACCCTGACCAGTGGGGCTCGCCCGAATGCTCTCAGATACCCAGGCCCATTCCTAACCGGTACTCCTGTTGGGTCAGTAATAACATCTGCAATAAAGACCCTGGACTGTTTGAAGCGGACTCTGAACTCTTACTATTGCGGCCTGCACTATCACCCCCAGCATTCATCTACACTGCCCGGAGGCTACACTCTTCCCGTGGGGAGTTGTCCTACCCCTGTGCTGCACACCAACACCAGCCTCAGTGGTCTGCCTCGCAGCGGCGGTTATCTCTGACCGTAATCCACGGGTGGCGTAGTCGGACATTCCCAAATGTATAAATAGACTGCCACAGCCCAGGGGGCGAGTCAGCTTTGGCGTAGTCGGCAGGATTGTGACCAACCCGCCACAAACGGGTATTGCGTGCCTGAAAAAGACTTTATACTTACCTGAGTGAAGTTTCCCGCCATTCGGGGCCATTTCCCGCCAATTGGAGCCGTTTCCCGCCATCGGGTGCCATCTTCGGGACGCCGCGCGGGAAGAAGAGGGGCGTGGACATCCAAAAACGCGTGAGACCTGAAGCCCCGCCCTATGCTGAGACGCCGTGCAAGGTCCTGGAAGGAGAGAGAGCGACGCCGACGTCATCACCGAGCGACGCAAGGTCCTCGCCCAGAGCATCGCGAGCGGAGCCGCGGCCTACAGAAGAGGATCGTCGGAAGGTAGGCCTCGGTTAACTAGGGGGGAGGAAGATGTCGGACGCGGAGGGACCCTCTACCACCAGCGTAGCCGCTGCAGCTGTGATGCCGTTTTCCATGCCCTATATCCCCAGAGTGGCCTGGCTGCCACAGTATGCCGGCGAGTCGCATACCTTGGGCGACTTTAAAGAAAGGCTGTATAGCCTGTTCAAAGTTTATCCCCTGACGGAAGAACAGAAAGTAAGCCTACTGATAGGGCAGTTAACTGGTGTGGCCCAGCGGGAGGTAAAGTCTTGGACAGCGGAGGAGAAAAGGACTGTAAGGGGGGTTCTGACCCGTCTACGGGACACCTTTGATACCCGTACCTCAGCAGAAATCAAAATGCGGATCTATGGATGTAAGCAGCGAGCTCAAGATAGCATCAGAGACTATGCCCTAAATTTACAGGAAGCCTTGGGGGCAATTAAGCAAGCTGACCCTGGCAGCGTGCAGGATACCGATAAACTGTTGACTGATCAGTTCATAGAAGGTCTGCTGTCCAGCGCCCACAGAACCCAGCTACGCCTCATGGCCCTACAGAACCCCGATTTGACTTTTGCACAGTTCAAAGATAGGGCCATCCGGGTGCTCCGAGAACCCGCACCAGGTGGCGCTGTAGTTTCCCAGCGCCCTGCCATCACTTACCACCAGGAGGCAGCGCCCTACCCTGCAGACCTTGTGGGGACTGATGCGCAGGCCCTAAACCCATCCCCGCCTGCAAATCTGCACCATCAGGTCCAAGAACTGACAAAGAGTGTTGCTGCATTGACCAGGACCGTACAGTTGTTACAGATGGACCCGTCAGGACCAATCAAGCTGGCTTCCAGTCCGGAGGATGTCCCGTGGCGTCGACGGAGGAGGATCCCGTCGTTCAGAGGGAGGCCCGCCGATCGTTACACTGAGGATGGACAGCCGATTTGCCGCCGTTGCAGCCAGCCGGGACACGTAGCCAGGTACTGTACTTTAAATGGGTCCGACCTAGGGCAGGGGGCCAACCCCCAGGCATAAGGTCACCAGGCCCGTCTAATTGGCGTGATAAGTACGTAGGGGGACGCCCGATTTTACCCGTAGTGCTGGATGGTATCCCCATGAGTGCACTGCTGGACACCAGGTCCCAAGTGACTACCATCCCCTATGTACTTTTCAAGCAGTACTGGAGTGACACTGACATAACCCGCTATCCAGACAGTGACTTGAGCATCATCGCCAGCAATGGCCAGCCCGTGCCGCATTTGGGGTTCAGAGAGATGACCATTAAGATTGGTAAAGTTGAACTGCCGGCACAGGGAGTGATCATTGTGGACATTGGGTACTAACGTGATTGAAAATTGTCTTTCAGAAGTGATTGTAATTTTGCAGCAGGTGGCGATGAATGCGAGCTCCAGCCAACAGAGGGTCCTCCAGAAGGAGATAAGAGCCCTGAAGAGACGGGTAGAACTGTCTGGTGGTGAGATCGGTAGCGTGAGGAATGGATGAGTGACCCGTTCCCCATTGCCATGCCTCCCAAAAGTGAAATGATGATCTGGTGTCGGACTGCAATCGGGTTAAGAGGGAGAGACTACCAAGCCATAGTAGAACCCGTGTACTCAGACAGCAGGCCCACCATTTTGACAGCCCGGGGGGTGGTTGATGTCCGCCATGGAAGGGTGCCCGTCCGGATCTTAAACATCGGGGAAAGGGAAGTACACTTGCCCCGGTACGCTACACTAGCCAAATTGTTTGCCGTCGAACACAATGCTCTCAGGGTCGTGGAACCCTTGCCTCCATCTCCCCTGGTGGAGGGTAATGGCTCCCAGAAACTTAAGGAGGACTGTTGCCAGAAACTCCACGTGGGTGCTGACTCCACTCCCTTGCACCAAAAACAAGGAGTCTACCGGGTGGTTCAGGAGTACGAGAGAATCTTTAGTAAGCTCCCGCTAGACTTCGGCAGGGTGAAAGGGGTAGAACACCACATCCCCACGGGTAGCCACCCACCAATAAAAGGGAGATACAGTCCTGTACCCCCTGCACATTATCAGAACGCAAAGGGCATGCTGAGAGAAATGAAAGAAGCCGGGGTCATTAGAGACAGCTGTAGCCCCTGGGCAGCCCCCTTGGTTCTGGTAAAAAAGAAAGACGGTACCATGAGAATGTGCGTGGACTATAGACAAATCAATCGTGTCACCCATAAAGATGTGTACCCGTTACCTAGGATAGAGGAGTCCTTAGCCGCACTAAAATCAGCTAATTTCTTCTCTACTTTGTACCTTACTAGCGGGTACTGGCAGGTTCCTGTGGCAGAGGCTGACAAGGAGAAGACCGCCTTCACCACCCCGATGGGATTAAGTGAATTCAACTGTATGCCATTCGGGCTCTGTAACGCACCCGGGACCTTCCAGAGGCTGATGGAATGCTGTCTAGGGCACTGAAACTTTGAGACAGTCCTACTTTACCTGGACGACGTGATTGTCTGTTCAAAGACTTACGAGGACCATCTAAAGCACCTGGCCGAGGTGTTCGAGGCCCTGGCATGCTTTGGTATGAAAGTGAAACCCTCCAAGTGCCATCTGTTAAAGCCGAAGGTACAGTACCTGGGGCACGTGGTGAGTGCAGAAGGAGTAGCCCCCGACCCCGACAAGGTCACAGTAATCAAGAGCTGGCCAAGCCCCTCAAACATCAAAGAAGTGAGGCAGTTCCTCGGGTTGGTAGGCTACTACCGAAGATTCATCCCCGGGTTCACAAAGATGGCGGCTCCAATGCAGAACCTCCTGATAGGTCAGTCTAAATCCAGAAGTCAAAAGCCACCCTTCAAGTGGGACAAGCCGGAAGAGGAGTCCTTCCGCCAGCTGAAGATGGCCCTCACGGGGGATGAGATCCTGGCCTACCCCGATTATGGCTAGCCTTTTATCCTCCACACAGACGCCAGTAATGTGGGGTTAGGAGCCGTACTGTCCCAAAACCAACAGGGCAGAGAAAGGGTGATCGCGTACGCCAGCCGGAAGCTGAGGCCCACTGAAAGGAACCCGGAGAATTACAGCTCCTTCAAGCTAGAATTCTTGGCAGTGGTGTGGGCCGTCACAGAACGGTTCAAGCATTACCTGGCCTCCGCAAAGTTCACTGTGTACACGGACAACAACCCGTTGACACACCTGGACAATGCAAGACTAGGTGCCCTAGAACAGCGGTGGATGGCCCGGCTATCAAATTATGACTTCACAATCAAATACCGGGCAGGCAGAACCAACGCCAACGCAGACGCCCTATCAAGAGTGCCCCACCTACCCGAAGGAGAAGAAGACTCGGAAGAGCTGGAGGACGTAGAGCTCCCTGCATTCCACCGGTATGGGGCCACTCAGTATTCTCACCGGGTAAGAGACAAAGACCTAACCACCGTCATGTTCAACCCCTTACCCCACCACGGCTGGGCTGAAACGCAAGATAGTGACCCGGCAGTTCGCCTGGTGAAAGACCTGTTAACCCAGGCAGACGCTAGCCCTGGCCCAGACGCTCCAGAGGAAGCCAAGCAGTTATGGAAGGAGAAAAGCAGGCTATTCCTCTACGAAGGTAAGCTGTGCAGGAGGCTTGTCAACCACCGGACGCACGAGCTGACCTGGCAGGTAGTGGTCCCGAGACAGGATGCAGCAATGGTCCTGGAGGCCTACCATGACAGAGCGGGACACTTCGGGTGGAAGAAACTGGAGTTCCTACTGAGAGAGCGGTTCTACTGGATCGGTATGAGAGGGGCCATAGAGAAGTGGTGCAGGGACTGCGGCCCATGTCACCTCAAAAGGAACGACCGTACAATCCAGAAGACACCCTTGAGGCCCATCGTCACCAGGCAGCCTCTTGAGCTGGTAGCTCTGGACCATGTGAAGTTGGCTCCAAGCTGGTCCGGCTACATCTATGCTCTCACGATTGTGGACCATTACTCCCGGTTCTTGGTGGTGGTCCCGGTTAAAGACTTGACAGCCCAAACAGCGGCCAGAGCCTTCCAACAACACTTCTGCCGTCCACACGGGTATCCGGAACAGGTCTTGACAGATCAAGGTCCAGCGTTTGAGGCGGAAGTCTTTCAGGAGTTCTGCAACCTCTACGGCTGTAGGAAGATTCGGACAACGCCTTACCACCCGCAAACCAACGGGCTGTGTGAGAAAACGAACAATATCATCATTGATCTCCTCAAGACGTTGCCCCTGGAAGAACGCAGCCTTTGGCCGGAGAAGCTGCCAGACCTGATAGACTTGTACAACCATATCCCGGTGAATGCTACAAATTGCACCCCGGCTTACTGATGCGAGCAAGACCAGGTAAGCTGCCGGTAGACCTGGAGATGGGAGTCCTGACACCCGAGGACACCTCCCCAGACGCGGACTGGGATACGGAACGGCGGCTACAGTACAAGAAGGTACAGGAGAGTGTGGAGAGGAGTCTGGCTCAAGCGAGAGAAAAACAAGAGAGGCTCTTCAACCAACACGCCCCTGCTGGTCCCATGGAACCTGGTGAGCAGGTCCTGAAGCGGAAGAGAAGGCTTCACAAGCTAGATGACCAGTGGGAGAGCGATCCGTACACAGTACTGCCGTCCAACCACAACAATCCGAAGGTATGTGTAATTACCAAGGATGGAGGAGAAACCACTAGCACTGTCTCCAGAGACCACCTAAAACGGTGCCCCGAGCAACTGCAGAGTCTAAGAGAAGATCAAGATGACCTTGAACCCGTAGAGGACAAGGAAGAAATGGTCAGCACCGTTCTCGGAGAGTTCCCCCGGTCCTGGACTCGGATAAACAATGCCATAGTGGTACCCATCCTACACTTCCTTCAACCTACCCAGCAGGAGCCTACAGGAGAGCACGAAGAACAAGAGGAACAAGCAGCCCCGGAGGCAGAAGAACCCATGCCAGCAGCCCAGGAGAGTCAACCCTCTGCTGACAGTGAGCCTGCCATGCCTGCGGTAAGCCAAAGGACCCGCAGACAGCTGCCTGCCCTGCCTGTAAACCCAGCTAGTAGCTGTACCCTAAATGCTAGTGGGGAAAGCCAGGATAGACCACCACCAGACAGTGGGTTACGCAGGTCAACCCGGATCACTAGGGGTCAAATACCAGCTTGCTGGAAAATCTGAATGTAAAGTATGTAGTTAATGTTTTATACTTGTTTCCTGGTTATTAATACTGTCTTCCCAGTTTTCCTAGATACAATGGACTGACAGGTCATGGACACTGAATGGCCGGAACTGTCTTGTAAATAGTTGCACTAGGTGCCCTCTTGTGAAGATGGCCACAGAAGAAAAACCTGTCCGGCGTGGCTCCCTTGTGGCCCAAAGTAGTTAGCTTGGCCTTGTCGCCACGCCCAAGGCCAGGAGCTTGGGGTTTATGGAGACAGGTCCCCACACTGTGGAAAACTTCACCTTGTTGGGTGATATGGACACCCGGTCACGGAAGCGCCGTGACCTTAAGGACAAAATGTACTTGTATATATGTTATGTTGTCATTTATACCCTGTTTGTTGTTGGCCAAAAAGGCTTAGTCCCGGAGTACTAAATTTTACTAGGGGGGAATGTGTCACCCCAGGCCTGGATGCCACAAATATTAAAGGCTGTGTCTGAGAGCAGGAGGGAGGTTCCCTGGTCAGGGACCATTAGCATGCAGCACCTCCTGTCCAAGGCCAGTAGGGGGAGCAGGCTGCCCCTATAAAAGCTGGAACTGGGGCAGGGTAAGAGAAACCAGAACCCACTTCTGAAGTGTCCAGAAGGGTTCTCAGAGAAGAGGGACAGGTCAGCAGCAGCTGAGGAGTCCGTGAGGCAGAGGAGAAACTGCAAGCCAGGGACAGAGGCGACGAGAGCCGGTCCTGGCTGAGAGAAGTACACAACCGGACATTGGGGTCCGAGGCTGTCAGGGTTGCAAGCCCAGCTGCAGAGAACCAACCCGCGAGGGATTTCAGGTCCCTTGGCCTAAGAAGCCTGGAGGCTCCGCCACACAGAGGGACCAGTACAGCAAGGAGAAGCAAAAGGTACCCAAGGCCCGAGTCGCAAGCCATACAGGCAAAGTACACGGCCAGCTCAGGGGCGTGGGCTATTACACCACGAAAAGGGGGATAGTCAGCAAGAGCATAGAGAGAGAACGGTAGGCCTTCACACTCACCCTGACCAGTGGGGCTCGCCCGAATGCTCTCAGATACCCAGGCCCATTCCTAACCGGTACTCCTGTTGGGTCAGTAATAACATCTGCAATAAAGACCCTGGACTGTTTGAAGCGGACTCTGAACTCTTACTATTGCGGCCTGCACTATCACCCCCAGCATTCACCTGCACTGCCCTGAGGCTACACTCTTCCCGTGGGGAGTTGTCCTACCCCTGTGATGCACACCAACACCAGCCTCAGCGGTCTGCCTCGCAGCGGCGGTTAACTCTGACCGCAATCCACGGGTGACGTAGTTGGACATTCCCAAATGTATAAATAGACTGCCACAATTTGGTCTGACCACCCTGAGCCACGGGATCGGGTTGCCACTACTACCCCCAGCATCGTACAGAAGCCCGGTTCCGGGTGCCCCACGGCCCAGGGGGCGAGTCATATACAGAGTGCGTGTGTGTGGTGGTGCGTACGGCGTATACAGTGTGTGTGTGTGTGGTGTGTACGGCGTATACAGTGTGTGTGTGGTGGTGCGTATGGCGTATACAGTGTATGTGGTATGTACAGCGTATACAGTGTGTGTGTGTGTGTGGTGTGTACGGCGTATACAGAGTGTGTGTGTGGTGTGTACGGCGTATACAGTGTGTGTGGTATGTACGGCGTATACAATGTGTGTGTGGTGCGTACGGCGTATTCAGTGTGTGTGTGGTGCGTACGGCGTATACAGTGTGTGTGTGTGGTGCGTACAGCATATGCAGTGTGTGTGTGGTGCGTACGGAGTATACAGTGTGTGTGTGTTGCATGCGGCGTATACAGTGTGTGTGTGTGTGTAAGTAAATTAACCTTAAAGAGTAAATCAACTTTTGGGACGTTTTGTAATGTGATTTAGGGTTATTAATTCTGAGCAGATTTGTGGGGAACCCAATCCTTTGCTCCTTTGCTTAAAAGACCTCCTAGAAGAGTGCAGCTCAGTAGATAGGAGAGTACACTGAGCGGAGCAAATGCAGCAGAAAGTCACAGTCATGTCTCCTCACCTCTTCACTTCTAAGAGATCTTCTGAGTGATCAGGGTCTCAGATTCGCACTAATCTGCTCAAAATTATAGGACCTAAATCATGTAATATACAGTACAGACCAAACGTTTGGACACACCTTCTCATTTAAAGATTTTTCTGTATTTTCATCACTATGAAAATTGTACATTCACACTGAAGGCATCAAAACTATGAATTAACACATGTGGAATTATATATTTAACAAAAAAAGTGTGAAACAACTGAAAATATGTCTTATATTCTGGGTTCTTCAAAGTAGCCACCTTTTGCTTTGATGACTGCTTTGCACACTCTTGGCATTCTCTTGATGAGCTTCAAGAGGTAGTCACCGGAAATGGCTTTCACTTCACAGGTGTGCCCTGTCAGGTTTAATAAGTGGGATTTCTTGCCTTATAAATGGGGCTGGGACCATCAGTTGTGTTGTGCAGAAGCCTGGTGGATACACAGCTGATAGTCCTACTGAATAGACTGTTAGAATTTGTATTATGGCAAGAAAAAAGCAGCTAAATAAAGAAAAACGAGTGGCCATCATTGCTTTAAGAAATGAAGGTCAGCCAGTGCGAAAAATTGGGCAAACTTTGAAAGTGTCCCCAAGTGCAGTTGCAAAAACCATCAAGCGCTACAAAGAAACTGGCTCACATGAGGACCGCCCCAGGAAAGGAAGACCAAGAGTCACCTCTGCTTCTGAGGATAAGTTTATCCGAGTCACCAGCCTCAGAAATCTCCGGTTAGCAGCAGCTCAGATTAGAGACCAGGTCAATGCCACACAGAGTTCTAGCAGCAGACACATCTCTTCAACAACTGTTAAGAGGAGACTTTGTGCAGCAGGCCTTCATGGTAAAATAGCTGCTAGGAAACCACTGCTAAGGACAGGCAACAAGCAGAAGAGATTTGTTTGGGCTAAAGAACACAAGGAATGGACATTAGACCAGTGGAAATCTGTGCTTTGGTCTGATGAGTCCAAATTTGAGATCTTTGGTTCCAACCGCCGTGTCTTTGTGCGACGCAGAAAAGGTGAACGGATGGACTCTACATGCCTGGTTCCCACCGTGAAGCATGGAGGAGGAGGTGTGATGGTGTGGGGGTGCTTTGCTGGTGACACTGTTGGGGATTTATTCAAAATTGAAGGCATGCTGAACCAGTATGGCTACCACAGCATCTTGCAGCAGCATGCTATTCCATCCGGTTTGCGTTTAGTTGGACCATAATTTATTTTTCAACAGGAAAATGACCCCAAACCCCACTTATTAAACCTGACAGGAAACACCTGTGAAGTGAAAACCATTTCCGGTGACTACCTCTTGAAGCTCATCAAGAGAATGCCAAGCGTGTGCAAAGCAGTCATCAAAGCAAAAGGTGGCTACTATGTTAATTCATAGTTTTGATGCCTTCAGTGTGAATGTACAATTTTCATAGTCATGAAAATACAGAAAAATCTTTAAATGAGAAGGTGTGTCCAAACTTTTGGTCTGTACTGTATATCCCAAAATTTAAGTTACTTTTTAAACGTTTAATAGTTCCACTGCTTGCATCTAATCAGTACATTGGTTCCTATATGGTCCACAGTCTGATGATGACTGGTAACAACTCCCAGTATCTCCTTACCATTGCTAAGGACATACTGGTAGTTGTAGTTAAGTCCTCCATTCTCTGGAATTCCTATTGCTAGCAATGCCCTTCCTCCACCAATAGCAAATACAAAGGATCCATCCATGGGGTGAGATCTTGGGAATAATCGAATCGTACCTACATTTAAAAAAAAAAATAAAAATCTCCTATTCTTAATAATTACCGTATTTTTCGGGCTATAAGATGCACTTTTTTTCTCCAAAATTTTGGAGGAAAGTGGGGGGCGCGTCTTATAGTCCAAATACTATATTATTGTATGGCCGCATGGTGGTGGGTGTGGGGGAGCCGCAGCGGGGGATCAGCGGGGCACAGGAGGCAGCAGCCACCTGCTGCAGCCTAGCTGTACCCGCCACTAAAGAAAATGAATATTCCCTGCTCCCCATACCCATGGGCGCGGAGAGCAATGAATATTCATTTCTCTTAATAGCCGGCACACTGTAGCCACAGCGCGGCTCCTGCTGCACTCTGTGGTCAGTGTGCCCGCTATTAAATCTCATGAATATTCGCTACAACCCACTCCCATGGGTTGTAGTGAATATCTATGGTCTTTAATAACAGGCACACTAACCGCAGAGTGGCAGCAGAAGCCTCGCTGCGGTACAGTGTGCCGGGTATTGAACAGACTGCTCCCCACGCACAGAGTCCTGGCGTGGGGAGCAGTGACTATTGCAGCACAGCGTCTCACACTGTGTGAGGGCGCATGGCAGGGACACCATGCGCGTCCTGCCATGCGCCGCTCACACAGTGAGAGTGTCAGCAGCAGGGCGGGGCAGCGCCGGAGGAGAGAGGAGGTGAGTATGATTGTTCATTTTTTTTTTTGTAGGCAGCGTGATGGAGGCTCAGAGGGTGCCATACATACCAGGATGGGGGATAAAGGGGTGCCGTGCATACCAGTATGGGGGATAAAGGGGTGCCATGCATACCAGGATGGGATGGGGGGCACTTATACCAGGAAGTAGGGGCCATACATACCAGGATGGAGGATATTAACAGAATTGGGGGACATTACCCCAATACCAGTGTCAGCAGTAGACCCCCTCCCGCATAACAGGGCATCATGACCACATTTTTTGCTTAATTTTTTTTCCCTATTTTCCTCCTTTAAAACCTAGGTGCGTCTTATGGTTCGGTGCATCTTAGGCTAAGTGCCCACGTTGCGGAACTGAAGCATATTTTTTACACTTCTCCCTGGCGGGAAAATCGCATGCGGATTTTACATGCGGTTTTCCCGCCAGGTAGAAGCGTTTGTGAGGCGTCTTTGCAGCGTCTTTGCATGCATTTCCGCATGCGGGTTATCAAGCACTTCTCCAAGTGATTTAAGCATCACTTGGAAAAGTGCTTGACAACTTGTTCACACTATATAAATCCATGCAACCGGCATATATAGTGTGACCAAGTAATAGTTAAAAAAGAAGAATCAGAATGGTAAAAAATACAAAAATAAAGTTTATACTCACCTTCCGATGCATTCTCTGCCCCGTCCGGAGTCTTGAGCGGCTCACGCTGTTGTGTGCAGGACCTGCGGTGAAGTCATTGAGTCATGTGATGGGTCACATGACTCAATGACGTGGCAGGTCCTTCACACAACAGCGCGACGGAGGGAAAACATCAGAAGATAAGTATAAACTTTATTTTATTCTTTTTTTTACAGGTTCTTTGGTACCCAGGTCTGGATGAGAGTCTCCTCTCCTCCAGACTTGGGTACCATTCGCACATTGATTCCGCTGCGCTTCCGCAAAATTAATGAACATGCTGCGGATTTTTGACCGCAGCATATACGCTGCGGAAAAATCCGCAGCATGGGCATTGACATTGCGGAATGCCATTGGGGACCATGGGGTGCGGATATACATGCGTTTTACAAGCGTTTACGCTGCGGAAATTCCGCAGCATATACGCTTGTAATACGCAACGTGGGCACGCAGCCTTATAGTCTGAAAAATACGGTAACCCCTTTACCCCCGAGGGTGGCTTGCACGTTAATGACTGGGCCAATTTTTATAATTCTGACCACTGTCACTTTATGAGGTAATTACTCTGGAATGCTTCAACGGATCCCCCTGATTCTGAGACTGTTTTTTCGTGACATATTGTACTTCATGATTGTGGTAAAATTTCTTCGATATCACTTGCGTTTATTTGTGAAAAAAACGGAAATTTGGTGAAAATTTAGAAAATGTTGCGATTTTCAACATTTGCATTTTTATGCCCTTAAATCAGAGAGATATGTTACACAAAATAGTTAATAAATAACATTTCCCACATGTCTACTTTACATCAGCACAATTTTGGAACCAAAATTTTTTTTATTAGGGAGCTATAAGGGGTAAAAGTTGACCAGCGATTTCTAATTTTTCCAACAAAATTTACAAAACCATTTTTTTAGGGACCACATCATATTTGAAGTTACTTTGAGGGGTCTTTATGACAGAAAATACCCAAAAGTGACGCCATTCTAAAAACGGCACCCCTCAAGGTGCTCAAAACCACATTCAAGAACTTTATTAACCCTTCAGGTGCTTCACAGGAATTTTTGGAATGTGGAAGAAAAAAATGAACACTTTTTTCACAAAAATGTTATTTTAGACACAATTTTTTTTATTTTCGCAGGGGTAACAGGAAAAAATACGCCAATACCCCATATGTGGGGAAAATACAGTGTTTGAGTTCACGGCAGAGTTCAGAAGGGAAGGAGCACTGTGTGACTTTTTGAACGCAAAATTGGCTGGAATTGAGAGCGGACGCCATGTCGCGTTTGGAGAGCCCCTGATGTGCCTAAATAGTGGAAACCCCCCACAAGTGACCCCATTTTGGAAACTAGACCCCTCAAGGATTTTATCAAGGGGTATACTGAACATTTTGAACCCAGAGGTACGACACAGAATTTGATAACATTAATTCATCAAATTGAATAAGTTGTCATTAGTCTTGCAAGTGCTCGCTACTTGAGTTTGCATTGGGTACTCGGGTATGCACCATGTATCGTACGTGCTCAAGTCCCCGCTCGCATGCTTCACGGTTATTAGACACCCAAAATAAAACATCCAGGGATCGCTCGTGCATGGCAGGCAATCCCTGCGAGTTTTTTTTTGGCCACGAAGCATATGCGGCGGAGACTCGAGCATGTCACTCGAGCACCCGCGATACTCGGTGCATACCCAAGCACCCGATGAAAACTCAAGTAGCGAGCACTTGCACTCAACACTAGTCACCATATCGTCATCTTTTTTTTTTTTTTTTACTTTTGAAAAAAATCCCAAACCTGATACAACCCTAACCCCAACCCTAACCCTAACCCCAACCCTAACCCTAGCCCAACCCTAACCCTAGCCCAACCCTAACCCTAGCCCAACCCTAACCCCAACCATAACACAATCCTAACCCTAGCCCAACCCTAACCCCAACCCTAGCCCAACCCTAACCCCAACCCTAACCCCAACCCTAACCCTAGCCCAACCCTAACATAACCCTAACCCTAGAGTTTATTTTTCACGCCGTTCCTCGTGCAGTATAAGTAATTTGACGGCTTTATTCTTCGGGTCGGTGCGATTACAGTGATACCAGAATCATATCAGGTTTTTATGATTGACAGCTGTCACACACTAAAAGACGCATTTTTTTGTAATATCTAGTTTTTGCATCGCCATATTTTGAGAGCTATAACTTTCCATATTTTGGCGAGCAGAGTCATGTGACAGCTTGCTTTTTGCGGGACGAGTTGACGTTTTTATTGTTGCCATTTTCAGGCACTTGACATTTTTTGATCGCTTTCTATTCCGATTTTTGGGAGGCAGAATAAACAAAAATCAGCAATTCCAGAATTGTTCTTATGGGTTTTTTTTTTATGCTTTTCCGCGTGTGGTGAAATTGTTAAGGCAGCTTTATTCTTCGGGTCAGTACGTTTACAGCGGTACCACATTTATATCGTATTTCTATGTTTTGGCGTTTTTACACAATAAAAGTTATTTTATAGAAAAAATAATTTTTTGCATCGCTTTATTCTGAGAGCTATAACTTTTTTATTTTTCGGCTGATGGAGCTGTATGGCGGCTTGTTTTTTGCGGGACAAGATGACAGTTTTCAGTGGTACCATTTTTATTTACATTCGTCCTTTTGATCGCGTGTTATTCCATTTTTTTTGGCGGTATGATGATAAAGCATTGTTTTTTGCTTCGCTTTTTTTTTTTTTTTTTTACCATGTTCACTAAAGGGGTTAACTAGTGGGACAGTTTTATAGGTCAGGTCATTCCGGACACGGCGATACCAAATATGTGTTCTTTTATTTTTTTTTTTGTTTTTTTTCATAATAATATTTATTGATGGGTACATTATATATATTTTTTTTGGTGGAT
Organism: Phyllobates terribilis; assembly: GCF_046119375.1. NCBI lineage: Eukaryota > Metazoa > Chordata > Amphibia > Anura > Dendrobatidae > Phyllobates > Phyllobates terribilis. The sequence continues at coordinate 4,293,947 of NW_027362917.1, read as the reverse complement.
TATTTTTTTTATTTTTTTTTAGATTTTTACAATTTTTTTTTCCATTTTTTAACACTTTTTGGACTTTTATTCTGTTTCCCACTATGGGACTTTCACTTTTTTTATTCTGATCGCCTGTATAGCACAGGGATGGAGCACCATCCCTGTGCTATACAGGCTGTCAATGCTGCAGATGCAGAAGATAATTTGGTCATGTACTGCGCATGACCAAAATATCTTCCTGCTGTCTGATGACCTGGATGTTGTCATGACGACATCCGGGAAGCTGCGGCAAACAGCGCTGGAGGCCGGGAGAGGAGGTGAGTATTGCGATCACCTCCCCTTGCCCCCGCAATGCTGAGATCGACTTCGATCGCAGCATTGAGGGGGTTAATGTGCTGGGAGCAGTGCGGGACCGCTCCCTGCACATAATCACAGCTAATACCTGGTGCTATCAGCTGACACCCGGCGGCGATCGCCCCGCACCACTTGTGTGCGGGCGCGATGGCCATATGACCTAATAGTACGTCATTGGTCCAATCGGCCTAGGTCACCATGACGTACTATTAGGTCACACATCAGAAAGGGGTTAATTTTTAGTGCATTATTGGTTTTAATGATTTTTAATCATGAAAATTATATGTAGATTTATTTATTTCTAAAGCCTGTATGCAATTATCAATCACATCAGTGCCTATCTATTTAAAGCATTCGGCGTGGTATACATTCTGGAATCACCTGATGAAGGGGACAGATCGTCTCTGAAACGCGTTATGTGTTGAATAAATCGACTTCTCTTGCCTAACCTGGTGGTTCCTAACGCAGAGCGTGGCGACCTGTGGATCTCCACCACCCACTATTCATTATCTTTCGCTGTATCATGGCTCCTGAGCATGATGCCGGAGAGGGCAGAAGGTGCTGCAGTGCTCCAGGACCGCAGTCATTACCGCTTAGTATCAGCTTTGTGTCTGGCATGCACAACTACCAGAGGTGAGTGGAATACCTCTCACCCTCCATCTATATGCTGGGACATTCTTCACATGGCGCGCCTTCTCTTTTTGGTTTATTTTCTCATTTTTCTGTCTGTGAGCATAGAGCTGATGTGACTTGCCAAAAAGCACAGGCTTGTTTCATCTGTCCAAAGGACATTCTCCCAGAAACTTTGGAAAATTCCTGTCTTGCTTTTTTTCTGATTTGCTTTGAACAATGGTTTCCTCCTCCTCTTCTTCCATGAATTTCACTTTGGTCAAGACAGCGACAAATGGTGCGATCTGACACTAATGTACCCTGACCTTGGAGTTCACCTTTAATCTCTTTGAAAGTTGTTCTGGGCTCTTTTGTAACCATTCAAATTATCCATCTCTTCAATTTGTCATTAATTTACTCTTGCGGCCACATCCAGGGACATTGGCTGCCGCCTCATAGACCTTAAAGCTCTGAATAATATGTGCAAATGTTGTAACAGGAACATTTGTTTGGAGATGGTCTTATAGCATCTACCTTTAACATGTTTGTCTATAATTTTCTAATTTCCTGAGACAGCTCTCTCCTTACCTTTCTTTGGTCCATGTTCACACACCATGATACCAAGCAGCACAGAGACTACTTTTTACTCTTTGCAGCAATTGTCTGGTCCAAATTGATAAGTCTGCAGTTACTCTGTGTGACTGCAATAAGATGAAAAACTTGGCACTCAAGATGACTCAATGAATCTTGAGAATTTAATAGTAGAAAAAGTAGTACAAAACAAACGTTTCGGTCATGTAAGACCTTCCTCTGTGTACAGAAATGTTGGTAGTGGACATGAATGAGAGGTGCAGTGTCCAGCTTCTATATAAACCACTGTGTGGTATCTTATAACAAGGGTGATGGCGGTGGGAACATGGTGTCTGTATACGTCACTATCAATGCTGATCTGTGTAACATCCCCTCCAGCACCTGATGTGAACCTGTTGAGTGTTGCGTCTCACATATTGGAGACAGCACCCACATTCCAACAGGTAAACAGTAAATGACATGATACCACAGGTTAGATGTTGGTAAAACAGAAAAGCTTCTCCTGTCACCTTCGATTGAAAGTAGGTACATCCATGCTTCAACACTGTGTAGCATAAACGCTTAATGTTTGCGTTTGGGAGCTATTGGGAGATTGTTAGAAGGTTTATCCCTACCGTTAAAGGAAACCTGTCATCAGGATTTTGCTAAGTAAACTATAGGCATTGTCAGGTTGGTGCTGTTACACTGATTAAAATGATATCTGGTTTGAAGAAATCTGTCTAGTGGTTCTTGTTTAATCTGTTTGCAGTTTGGAGTTAATGAGATGCTTGTGCTTCGAGGCCGGCCTGTGGGCAGGTCTTTTTTTTGGTTCTCTGGCCTCATTGTCATCATTCTGGGCTTAAATGACAGGTCACTGAACCTTTGAATACTGCGCTTGCACAGATAGATGCTACTGTGCATGCACCGGCGCCATTTTGTTGGAGCCAAAATTTTTTTTTTAAGACCACAATATTAAATGTGCAGTATTTAAAATAGGAGGAAGGTCATGGAAGGTTATTTAAGCCCAGAGCACAAGCATCTCATTAACTGCAAACACAGATTAAAATGATACCTGGGTTGAAGAAATCTGTCTTATGGTTCTTGTTTAGGGTATGTGCACATGATGCAGAAATGAAGCAGAAAATTTCTGCATCTCCCTGGCAGAAAAAACGCATGCAGATTGTGCATGCGTTTTTCCTGCAGAATACATGCGGATCCACATGCAGATTCACATGCGTTTCCGCATGCAGATTGACAAGCGCTTTCCAGGCGATTTTAGCATCACCTGGAAAGTGCTTGATAACTAGGTCACACTATATAAATCCATGCAAACAGCATGGATTTATACAGTGTGAACCGAGAGAGTGTATATACTTACCTCTGATGGCCCGCGCTGTCCTGCTCACTCCGTTCTCCCGGCTGCCGGCAACTTTGAATTGAAAGACCTGCCGACGTCAGCGTCACGTGACCCGTCACATGACTCTGACGTCACCGCAGGTCCTACAACTCACTGCAAGTGCCGGGAACCAAGCGGGAGCGCTGCGCGGGCCGACAGAAGGTAAGAATACATTTATTTTTTATTTTATTCTTCTTTTTACAGCTTTTTTAATGGTACCTGGGTGTGGATGAGACTCTCCTCTCCTCCACACCCGGGTACCATCCGCACATTAGAACGCACCAATTACGCAAGTACAAATGCTGTCTTGCGGAATTGGCGCGTTCTAATGCAAGTCAATGGCGGCGAAATCGCCGCGTTTCCGCAAAATTAATTGACATGCTGCGGATTTTTGACCGCAGCGTTAACGCTGCGGAAAAATCCGCATCATGGGCACAGCACATGCGGATTTCCATTGGGGAACATTGCTGCCCTTCTACCATGCGTTTTTCATGCGTTTCCGCGGCGTTTACGCAACTGCAAAAACGCCGCGGAAACGCATGAAATACGCATCGTGTGAACACAGCCTTAATCAGTGTAACAGTGCCAACCTTTCACTGCCTGTAGTTTACTTATCAAAATCCTGAGACAGATTAATTGACCACCAAGGTCACATACACAATTAGTTCTCTATAGTAGGACAATGAGACTCTGTTCAACGTCTATAATAGCAAATCATATAGAAAAAATGACGTATAAGAACATAATTTTGCAAAAAATTCATAAATTTATTAATACACATTAATTAAAAAAACATCCATATTGAAAAAGTGGCATAAATACATACAGTAAGTAATGAGCTATAATAGAGATGCCGAGACCAATACAATCATATAATAAATAGATTAAATCTACATAGTTGAAGAAAATACGGGTATGGGTATGTAAACCACATGCCCTATCCCAGCTGTAAGCATAATATCAAAGCTTCAATGCAAATGCTAAGGTGCACAGTGCATAAATAGTTGATATAAAAGTAAATCCATTTAGCACTTGAAAATAAGTGGGAATGTAGTATTACTCACATATGTATTGTTTGTCAGTCCAGGTATCGTCACCCCTACGCGCGTTTCGGTATCCCTTAAGTATTACTTATTGTCCAATGGGTGAAAGTAAGACAGGACGCAGCTATTAGAATAGCCAACCGCTCATCATAATACATACATATAGAGTCACGTGTGCCCCTGTATTACCACTCACATCCGGAAGTATATAGTAGGACCCCTTCGCTTCAGGACGCAATCATCCGCCCCTCGCCCCCCGTGATAACAAACCACACCTCCCAGGTCACAAGAGCGGGACTTGCTATGACGCGTCGGGACACAGTCATCCGCCCCTCGCCACACATAAATACAAGCCACACCCCCCAGGTCACATGGACGAAAATCGCTGTGACATCACAATCTGACCAACGGGGAAAGCCCATAACAGGGGACATAGCGCTATAATGTGGTAAGTATACATTATAAAACGCCCAACAAAAGTGTAGATAAATGAATATAGGAAGTGGACAATCGGATCTAATGAGAAGAGTCGTGGCTAAACCACAGCTATTTAACCCAATAGTGCCCAACTAACGCAATAATGAACCAATCACAGAATAATAAGTGTGAACAGATAACATATCACAACGGAAACAAATCGCAGATCAAAAGAAGCAGGATATATCTCAGTAGATGCATAGCTGTGGGACCCCTTCCCCCATATAATTGCCATCAGTAGCCAATTATAATCAAAAGACAAAGACATTCTTCATATCAATTGTATGGCTAATGTTAATCCAATATTGTAACTAAATATTACCGAAAAATACTGTCCATGGGGGCATGGTGCCATTGCCCCAACGGAGAGCACCAGTCAAAAACCACAAAAAATGCGGTGTAATATGTACATATAAAAGATACAGTACACTGTGTAATGGAGAAAAATGATAGAAACATTCAACAATTAAATGCTACACAATAGGTTGTAAGCATAAAATACAAAAAACACAATACACCGCATAATACAGCTCAATATCAAGTATATCCAGCAATTAGATGAATTCATTCGTTGCGTAGCTTTTCTTTGTCCCAGTAGATGATAATATCTCAGTGACCTATTGTCAGTAGTCCAGGAGAATCATTGATTAATCAAGATGTATAAATCGTCCACAGCCATCCATCAATAGGAGTAACCAGCAGAAAGAGACACGGAAGGCAGCCGCAATCACGGACAAAAGAGTATGTACTAAGGAAAAAATGAACATTAATTAGACAACAGAGGATAAAACAAGGGGGGGATTATAAACATCATTAAAATACCGATAAATCTAGTGGGTGCAGGGGTGGGGGAGAGATAGAGGCAATCAGAGGAATGGTGAAAAGCTTAAGGACTCGTTGAGGCCCTGAGGATGTAAGGTTTGCAATAGCCAAATCCATCTGGATTCTTTCTGTGCAAGTAGGCGACTAGCACTACCTCCACGCAACGTACTATAAACATCATCGATGCCTTTAACTTGAAGACCTGAAGGATCACAGGCATGATAGTTTTTAAAGTGTCTAGGGATTGTTTTCAACAACTCCAAATTATCCTCAGTGGCTGCTGCCATAATATCACGTCCATGTTCCCTCGCTCTGGTCTTTAACATCCTAGTGGTCAGACCTATGTATACCAAAGAGCAAGGCCATGTAACGTGATAAATGACATTACGTGCTGTACACGTAATGGAGTGTAGGATAGTCAATTCTTTCCCACTGGATGAAAGAAACTTTTTAGTATGTTCGATGTTTGGACACGAAATACATGAACCACATGGGGTACAACCCCACGTTTGTCTTATTTTAGCCAGTCCTATTTCGCCAATTTTCTTCTGAGTATTAGGTGTAAGGTAGCTCCTTACCAAGTGATCTCGGAGGCTCGGAGATTGACGGGCTGTGACTGACGGATACATAGGCAAATATTGGCGCAACGTCTGATCCGCAAGTAAAATGGGCCAGTGTTTCCTAAGCACATCACACATTTTGCGCCATTGTGAATGGTACCGTGTCACCATCCTGACACAGTTCTCTTGTTTGTGAGCTCGATTAGAATACATTAATTGTTGACGATTACTGTTTTTGGCTCGATTATAGGCATGCTTAATACTTCTTCGACTATATCCGCGATCTAAGAACCTGTGCTTCAATTCCTCCGCTCTCCTTTCAAAATCAACCTCTGTTGAACAAATACTCAAAATTATCAAAATCCTGATGACAGGAGCGCCGCATAAAAGCAGGAATATGCGGCTATTATCCTGCGTGGGAAACTAAGCCTAAGGGACTCCATCTTTAATTTAAAAAAATCCTCGCTCCGACGTCATCCATGGATCTTCTGTCTTCAGCTCTGCTAGATCTTTGCCATCAGACAAATATGTCTGCTGACAGATGAGCAGGCACAGAATGACACTGGAGCACTGTTACTGTGTAGTGCTGAGCTATGTTTCTTTTTTTGTCATTTCATGTAGTGTAGAAATCTTGGGAAAAGTGTGGATTGTGCTCTGGAAGTGATCAGTTATAGCTAACTATGTCATTTTCTGCAGAGATAAGTCCTGCATAGAAGATGTGATATATCGGTCTGCAGATAAAGAACTTGTGAGTATGTGTTACCTATACATTCACACTGACACTATATACAGAGCTCCTGTGTATAATATCAATGGTGATCATTGTATTACCTGTACACTGACACTATATACAGAGCTCCTGTGTATAATGTCACTGGTGATCACTGTATAACCTGTACACTGACACTATATACAGAGCTTTTTTTACATTTTTATTATTTTAGTATTATTTGTCACTATGTGGTGCCATTATGTGCTTTGGTCATGACATGACGATATTTGTCCCTTGTATGTGGTATTATTCAGTCACTATGTGGTGGTAATATGTGGTCTCATGGTGTGTCAGTATTTATACCTTGTATCTGGTAGCATTTGATCACTATGTGGTGGTATTATGTGCTTTGGTCATGGTGTGGCGGTATTTGTGCATTGTACGTGGCATTATTTGGGCACTATGTGGTGGTAATATGTGATCTGGTCATGGTGTGGTGGTATTTCTGCCTTCTATCTGGTAATATTGGTCTTGGTAGAGTGGATTGTGGTTGGTCATTTGTTTTATCTGATATCAATAAGGGGAAACCTCTTTATTTCCAATAGATATTAAATATTTGGATGTTTAACCCCTCCCTGCCCTGTGACTATTACACAGCAGCAGAGATGCAGTTACAGAGGTTCACCAGAGAAAGCAAGTTGGCATTTGGTGTGATTTTCACCTCTGTATTTATAAGACAAAACCATGACCGTGTACTGCCAACACGGGTTCCATGGATCAACATGCCCCCACCTTCCAGCACTCACCTTCCCCCACCAAATAAAAACACTGCACCTGTATTTCTTTGGATAAATTTGGCCACAGCGGCCATTTTATTAACAAACAACATTAACATATTAACAGTGTTATAAAATAAATAAGAAGGGAGGGTTCTTGGAGTTAAAATTAGATCTGGCATAAATTAAACCGAACTTGAACCACCATATTACCCTCAGCCGTCCATCACCAGCTCAAGGGCACCAAAAGCTCCCAGGGTAAAACCCCGTCCAGAGCCCAAAACCAAATGCCAGATCACCCCAGTTAATCAAGGCACTGCCTGTGATTATCCAATATTCTTTCCACCGACACTTCTGTGCCAACTCCAAGAACCCCACCCCCCGCCACCAACGAACAGCCCTGACCACCTCAGGCTCGTGAGCGCCCCAACACCGCAAAAGCCCTTTCGATCCCCTCCTGTATGGCCAATGCCCATAAATCAATGCCAATATCATTCAAATGTACGCCGTCCTTTTCCCAAAAATCTCCAACTCCCGCTTCCAGATCAAGATGCCGCACACTTACTTCCCCGTTCCTGGTAACAAATGCTGATATAGCTCTGTTCAACTTTATACGTGCCCTAATAATTCCCTTCAATGATCTGGCCTCCCTCCATTTTCCTCTGGGCACAATGTCAGACCACACTGTCAACACCTCAGGAAAAGATGTCCATAACCTTAACAGATCGATTCAAATGTCCCTCATCAATTCCCTGACCGGCCGAGCCCTCCAAATCATTTCCCCCCATATGCACCACCAAAATATCCGGCGCCCGATCCAAACGAGCTGCTTTATGGAATTCTGGCAGCACCCTTCTCCAAACCATCTCTCGAAAACCCAACCACCGAACCACCGCTTGCTCCCTGCTAAAAAACCAATTGCCTACCGTCCGGCCTCAAGTCCGCCCTCACCGCTCCCAATGGACGAAAGAGTGTCCTAGCATCCAAACTAACAACGGGATGCCACCAGCAACAAGACAACCAAAAGGTATTTGAATCTCAAAAGGCAAATTACCTAAGACCGCATACCTAATGCCTTACATAAGACAGGTAACGATCAGAACTCCACCTCCCAATACGTTTTATCACATCCTTGCCTAACCCCAAGCCATCCGCTTCTGATGCCGCACCAATTCTGAATGAATGTGACCCGTATACCTCAGGGCTAAGGCCCAGCTCAGCAATCCCCTTTTTAAACACCGCTATGAATTGAAAACGTGACAAAAAGTCTCCATTTTCATGACACAATAATGGGCCCTTCCACCCTGACCAAACCTGCCAATAAGCCAATAAACATCTCCTAGGACAAAGAAAAGATCCCATAACCTCACCCAATATTACTCGTTTACCTTTGCCCAATTGATCCGTCTTTTCCCCCCCTAATCCAAAATTCAATACCCCCATCTCGACCACTCATATCCAAACAAACCCCCAACCTTATTCCTGCTTGGTGCCACCAATTCACCTACTCTCAGCGCGCCAAAAAACGCCAATGAAAAAGCCAACCTAAATAGTGTGGCTTCAAAAACTGAACAACAAATCCAATACAAAACCCAAACGTTCCAAAATACTAAAGGTTACCGGTCTCCGTTTATCCAACTCTTTACCTCTTGTCCTAAAGCCCTTGAGAGCTTGCTTCACTAAAAAGGACTTCGTAACATCCTTCATCCCCTGCAATTTAAAACCAAACGCTAAACCTGCAACAAACTTCCCAACTTTTGAAACCGACCAACCGCTCTCCGCTGCCCTTCCAACGAGAAACAACACCACAATCTCTCTATCTCCATCACTCTCCATCACACCCCACTGCATAATCCAACTTTGCCATACTCGCCATGATGCCTCGTATGATGCCCAGGTCTGCCTTGTGATGGACTCCCGTATTAACCGTCCCGCTCTTCCATAACCAGCTGCCACAAACGCGAAGGGCATTCCTGTCCCACGTCCTCTGCCTCTGGAGCTAGCGTCCGAAAACGATCCCACTGAAAACGAGACAAGGCATCTGCTATGGAATTTTGTACACCTGGAACATGTACCGCTGTAATCCAAGCGTTCAGCTTAAGACAACAAAGTACTAGTTCCCTCAGCAGCCTAATGACAGGCGGAGACGAGGCCGACAAACTGTTGATGACAGACACCACTCCCATGTTATCGCAGTGAAACCGAATTCTCCTTTTGGCGAAACACTCTCCCCAAATAGTAACCGCAACAACAATAGGAAACAATTCCAAAAATGCCAAGTTCCTCGTAAGACCCCTCTCTTTCCACACCTTCGGCCACTCGCCAACGCTCCACCGCCCTTTCCAGTAGGCCCCGTAACCAGCACCTCCTGCCGCATCCGTAAATATCTCACAATCAAAACTGTTCAAGAACTCCTGCTGGATTACTGACCTGCCTTTATAACTTTCCAAAACAATTTCCAAACTTTTAGATCCTCCTTGTGGTCCTTATTAAGGCGAATGAAATGATGCGGCGCGCACACTCCTGCTGTCGCTCCTGACAATCTGCGACAAAATAATCTGCCCATTGGCATAATCCTGCAAGCAAAATTCAAACGCCCTACCAGCGACTGTAGCTCCCTCAGGGTAACCTTGCGCAACTTCCTGATCCTATCAACCTCCTGCTTAAGCAAACTCAATTTATTATCCGGTAACCGACACTCCATTCTTTCGGTATCAATTACAATGCCCAAAAAACTTAAAATGGTGCCAGGTCCTTCCGTTTTTTCTTCTGCTAACGGCACGCCAAAATGCTCCGCTACCCACACCATAGTACCTAACAAATTCCTACACAACAACGATTGCGGGGGGCCTATAAACAAGAAGTCATCCAAATAATGAATGACTGACTTAACAGAAGCCAGGCCCTTCACTACCCATTCCAAAAAGGAGCTAAACGTTTCAAACAAAGAACACGAAATCGCACAACCCATTGGCAAACACCTATCCACATAGTACTCCCCTTCCCAAAAAGAACCTAACAACGGGATGCTATCCGGGTGAACTGGCAACAACCTAAAGGCTGACTCGATATCAGTCTTAGCTAGCAACGAGCCTGGCCCGTATCTCCGTACCCAATGCACCGCCGCGTCGAATGATGTATATTCAACCGAATACAACTCCTGCGCAATACCATCATTAACCGAAAGCCCCTTCGGGTACGACAAATGCTGAATTAAACGAAACTTATTCAGCTCTTTCTTGGGCACAACCCCCAACGGCAAGATAATCACCTTGCTAATAGGCAATTCCTGAAACGGTCCAGCCATCCTGCCCAATTCCACCTCCTTAGCCAACTTCACACTAACCACTTCCGGATGAAGGGAAGCCGACGTCAAATTTTTAACTGAAAAAGGGGACCTCATGATCAGGAGGAGGGATTCTAAACCCTTCCAAAAAAAAAAACAAACATCCGCAATGACCTTAGCCTTCAACTGATCCGGATACCTACTTAGAAAGGGGGCCATCGCGTGAACCCTCACCGGAGTCACCCCTTTGACCGGTATCCACTGTCGGCTTTCCCTTACCCTTCTTAAAGCATTTTGATGCTCCGTGCGAACTTCCGTTACAATGGGAGCACACATGTTTAAATTTACAGGAGGTCCCGAACTTGCATTGGCCGTCATTAAATTGCCAGCAAGTTCCCGCTTCCTTTTTTTGTGCTGTGTGCCCCTTGACTACTTCCCCCGTGTCCTGCTGACTGATTCCCGCTACTGTTGCTCCCGTGAAAGGACTGCCCATACCTCAGTGGGGCCATAACCTTCAACCACAACCCAATGTCCTTTTGATCCCATCTGATCTCCGGGCGGACAGCTTTCCTCTGCCTAAATTGCTCGTCATATCGTAACCACACCTGACCCCCATAAGTACGATGAGCCTCCCCAATAGAATCAAGGTAGCAAAATAAACCTGAGCAATTATCCGGAGCTTTTTCCCCAATAACGCTAGCCAATATTGCAAAAGCCTGTAACCAATTAACAAACGTCTGAGGAATCAACCTCCACCTACGTTTCTCTTCTTCCTCTTTTTTACTATCGTCCTTTTTACCCTTATCCAGATTAAACTTTTCCAGCGGAAGGGAAAAAATTTCAACTTAGTCATCCCGCCAAACTTTTCCTTTACCTCTCTTTTTTTTTTTTTTTTTAAGTGTGCCCCCAACGGCCCCTCAAAGCACACATATACCTCCCCTTTTGCCCTATCATCCAGCTTTACGGTATCCGCTTTGTCCTTCTCTGTCTGTACGCAAACCGATGCCCCAGAAGGTGTCCCGGCTGCATTCACCGCCGACCTGGCCGACTCGCTCCCCACCTGCGACAACACCGGTTGACTAGGTACCCACGCCGCCGCAGGTAACAAACCTCCTTGATTAACTCCACCACCATCTATTCTAGCCAAAATTTGCGACATGCTAAACAAAATGTCCCTAAGACCCACTACATCTGACCCACGACCTCCCCTAGTATTTTCCCCGCTGGGCCCAGCCAACTGCCTATCACCTCCCCCATCCACTAATGACCCAGCGGGCAACAAACAATACATGGACGCATGCTCACCAAGCTGCGCAGGTGCTGTGTCCCTGCCAGCCGAACGTCCCGAGTCCTGATGAATCCTGGATTCGCTTTGATCCTCGCCACACTCCGATTCGCCAGACTCCTGCTGCTGCTCAAGGCCCGCGCCCCTGGCCTCCTCGTCACCAGGGGGGACCTGAGCGCGTGCCGATGTCCCCGCCAATCGTCCCCCGTCAGTCCCGGCTCCGGTCCTCCCCGCCATCCGTGGCACTCCGCGACTTCCAGACCCGGACTCCCTAGCCCGATCCGTGGTGGTCCGTGGGTGACTGCCAGGCAGCCCCATGCTGCTTCCCGCCGCTCCACCGCCCTGGATGTGCTGACTCGAGCCTGGCAGCAGGTCCTCCAATTACTGCTGCCTGCCCGTGCACCTGCGCTGCTGTATCCCTCGGCTGATGTTTCTGGCAGGCACCCCGACTGGTACATCGCCAGGTGTGCCTGCCGTGCTGGTGGTCCCTCTGGTCCCCTCATCCGCTCTGGCACTCCGTTTTCTTATGGGCAAGCGGCGTCATGAATCGCTGACTCCTGCTGCGGGGGGTGTGTCCATGCGCCCACCGCTCACTTCCTGAACGCCCCTGTCACATGACGCCGGGGCCGGAAGTGACGTAGGCCGCACTTCCGGTGAAGCCCCGCCCCCCGGATGATGACGCGGCTGCAGCGCGGGCCTTGCTTCCGGCGCGGCCCGGGCTCTGGTATTGCGGTGCGCCACCGTAGCTGGCCGCACTACAGCTGAGCGGGGCACTTCAGTCGCGGACCGCGACCCGATGCTGGAGGAGCCCGCAGGCCGGCTGGGCGGATTCCTGCCGCGGCGGGCGCGCTGGCGGGGGATTCCGCCAGCGTGCTCACCGGACGCAGGGTCCCATGAGGGGCTCCGCAGCCTGCGCCTGCTGCCCGTACTAACCATCTCCGGGGAAAGCCTCTCGGGGGGGGGGGGGCTGCGTCCTCCTGCCGCTTCTTCCGGATCCCAACGGAGAATCTTCTGCTCTGGCATTCCCCAGCAATCCAGACAGCTGGGACTCAAGCCACCCTCCACGCCTGGATCTGGCAGCCTCCCTCAGCTTGTTGATCAGGGAATCAACGGTTTCCATAAGATTGGTAAGTGTACTCAAACAATGGGAAAGTTGTAGTTTTTTTTTTTTTTTTTTGAGTTCTGCAACTTTCCCCGCTGACTTCCTTCCTGGACTGACCGTTTTCCCGCACTTTTCCTTATTATATCTCCCCAGCCCCTTCCAATGCCCGCCCCTCCAGGCTTATAACCAATCCGGATATTGGGATTAAAATTACACCCTCCTGGCACATCCCGGTCATGTGGGGCTTCCCTCTAGTTACACTTGCTTCCAGCCCCCTTCTGGAGTGGGTGAGAAATGCATAAAACATGACCTCGGATTGCTCCACTCCTGGTTTTGTCTTACAAATACAGAGGTAAAAATCTCACCAAATACTCAAAAGTGCCACAATCTTCTGACAGTGCGGATTCCACCAATAAATAAGTGATCACCTTCCCAACCTGTGCATCGCTGAGAACTTGTTTTCACCAATAAAAACCCTTTAATGCAAACTACAGTAATTGTACATCGCAGTTCTGGTGAGCGCACAGTGATGGGCAGGAGCCGCCAATATAATGGGTATAACGGCTAACAGGTATTTGCAAATAGCTGAAGGGTGGGCCCGGGTGGGTGGGCCCCTGGAGTTAATTTCCCTGGTGGGCCCCAGACACCCCAGTCCAGTAGGATCGTGTCTGTGTTGTCAGAGGAGAAAAAATATATTTTTTCCCTTCTTCTGGGGATTCTGAGCATATCTTGCCTTCCTCATCCTGATCAGAATCAAGGGATTGTATGTCCTCTTCTGAGCTTAGCTCCATCTCCCATCTTGGTCTCTTAGCACGGGGACCTGGCTGAGATGTCTGTGGGGGAACGAAATTAGAGATTGAAGTTTGCACCTCCTCTCTAATCATGGACCTCATGTCAGATAGAAAAGTAGACTGTTCATCTCTGATGATTTTAGAGGTCCACCTCTCACATAGCTGTTTCCCAGGCAATTTTATACTGCCGAGAGCACATCTTCTAGATTTCCCTGAGACCTAGACAGCCCTTTTGGGTGCAGATACTGGTGCAGCAGGGGCTCCCTTGTCCTAGAATTGTAAGAATGGGGAAGATACTAAGTATACAGGATTTTTAATAGTGAGTAATTGACGCGCCCCCTCGGCCGTGGGGTACTCGGCAGCCGGGCCTCTGTGTATGCCGGTGGGGGATATCACGGTGGCTGGCCCGGTCTGTGACCCAGGGCGGTCAGCAAAAAGGGGAAATATATAGGGGATTTGGAAAGTTCGTGGAACGCGGCAAAAGGGAGCCGCCGCTGTGGAGCAGTCCTCTGAAGCTGATGTTACTGCAGCAGGGATGGTGTGGCTCCAGGGCAGTGTAGGTAGTGTAAGTTGAGCTGGGCGTTGTAGTGCAGGGAAGGAAAGATGGCGCAGATGAAAGGAATGGACGGAGGCAGTGTGGTGCAGTCATCCGAGTCTTTACTCACAGTTCTTATGACAGTTCCACTCGTGCACTTTACAGGTGTCAGCCTCCCACGTCGCGCTGCGTTCACCAGGCAGGGGTTCAGCACTTCCTCAGGCCGATTAGGAGTACCTGACAGAACCCCACTTTCTTGTGTTCCTAGCTAGACCGTCTTCACGCTGGGTCTTTCTCCCTCCTGCCCTGCGCTTCCCCACTCTCAATCCCGCTCGGGTGCTCTGAAGTCCTTCCTGTCTCGTCGGAGTTCCCGGACCTGCTTGACCCTCACGGGGATTAGAATGAGGCTTCGGCAACTGACTATATAAGTCAGAAGCCTCCGGTTTTCCCAGCCAAGACTTAGAGTAACACGGCTGGACCAGGGGCCGGTCCCCTTCTTGCGGCCTACGATCCCTCTGTCTTCTGGCAGATTCGGGGCATACGGGTGCTGTCCTGCACTCGCCGTACCCCCTGGGATCCCTTACTTAGAACGGAGCCTACTCCTCTGCTCCCCACCTGGGCCTCTAGGACTGGGCCCTACTTATGGAGCAGAGGTCCTAAAAAGCCTCTGCTCCCAGACTGTCCTCACTCACTCACTCCTCTTACTCCACTGCCACCCTAAGATGGCTTCCCTTTATATACCTACTGTCAAAGTGCTCCCTCTAACTACTTCCTCCACCCACACCCACTACTGGTTCCCCCTACCTTTAGGTTCCCCCCACTCCAGCCAGGGACAGGGCTCAGCAGGAAAACACATTGCGTCTTGCCCTTCCAGCCGGCCTGGAGTAGTGTAGTGTTGGATGCAGGTTTTGGGGTTCCGGGCAGTACTCCCTCCTTACCTGAGAGAAAGGGATACCACACCTCTGGGTGAGGTGCAGTACCTCTGTGGCGACTGAACCCTCAGGGGCGCCACATAATCTCTTTACCAAATACTCACATGTACTAGGGTCTGCTCTGCAGGGGCATCTGATCGACCAGAATCCAAAAGGAGGAGACAGTTAAGCAAAAGGCATCAATAGGTGGGAAATACAGCTGGGAAGAGCGGAGGCATTGGAAGTGCTTCCACACACCCAAAGTACTTCAGCCTCGTTTGCTTATCCATTCAAATGCAGCTTTCTCTGTAACGGAGGAATAGACTCTAGCAAAAGGAAATACTGTACTTGTATTTGCAAGAGTTACATGTGCATATAAATAGTTTGAGGCGTGTAATCCTTCTGACAGATTCCTTTTAAAGGGTACCTGTCCTTTCAGGTGACTAGTCAGAACAGGCTGTCACTATTTCTGGTTATTATATGACTTGAATCGTGTGTTTTCATCAGTTTCCCCTCTGCAGGCTCTATCTCTGATTTTCAGTCCTCTCTGAGCTAGTGGGTGGAGATTAGCTACTATGATGTCTATACCGTACACGGACATGATGGATTCTTGCTGCTCTTGCTCTGAGCACAAAGACAGTAGCAACAGAAGCAATGTGGACATTATACAGCATTACTGTGCTGTGGCTGTAAATCCACCAAAGAGAAATACATTACCTATAAGCTGTGGCTCCATCCACCTGTGTCTTTTTGTCTCTGCCCCCTCCTCTCTCTTCCCTCTCCTTGCAGTATAAATGCAGGTGTAACCTGACACCTCACTGTTCTGGCAGTCTATCTTGTTTTGTCCAAGACAGATTTGAGTTTGTTTTTATTCCTGAGCAGGGCAGTATTAGCCGCTAGGCACTGGAGGGCGGGTGCCTAGGGTGGCAGGTTGCTGGGGCGCACTAATCAGCTTCTTGTCCAAATGGAAGAAAACACATCTGAGTAGTAACGGGTGTGGGATAAAGGGGTGCAGGGTGTGTGGTATAGTAGGTCGACTCACTCAGCTTCTTAGAGGTAGATACAGGAACATTTTCTGTTTAAGTTTTCAACTGATTTATTAAAATTGTACTGCATAAACCAGTCCAAAATTAGGAAAACAAATAGGTTCAGTTCTTTTTAACATGAGCACAGCTCTGGTGCTCTCATCTACAGACACACCAAACACTGAATGAGTCCAAAAGCTTCGTATTTACCTTCTGGCCCATACCCTGGGGTGGAGATATGGTGAACAGCCTCCTACCCACTCTTTAGCTGTTCACTAAACCCAGCCTTTAGCATGGTCGATTAACCCCTCTCAGCACTTAGTATGCTGGAGCATTTTTCCGGGTTCATATCACTGATGGTAACATCCTGATTGACACATAATTCCCCTCCAGTATTTTACCAGTGACCTTCGCACAGTTGATAAGTGTGCATGGATATGCAGGGTGTGTGGGATAGAGGGATGCAAGGGGGTGCTGTGTGCGTGAGCTAGCGGGGTGCGAGGCGGTGCAGGTTGCTTGAGTTAGTGAGCGAGAGCGGTGCAGACTTTGAGAGGGATGCTCTGCCGATATATATGACGCTCCCCCTGGGCCGTGGGGTACCCGGTGCCGGGCCGGTAGATGCTGGGGGATGTCACAGTGGCGGTGACCCGGTTCGTGATCCAGGGCGGTCAATAAAAGGGGATATATTTACAGGGGATTTTTATAGTTTATGTTAAAGTTTGTGACGCCACCTGTGGATTGCGGCTAAAGGGAGCGTCCGCTGCGGAGCCGTCCTCTGAAGCTGATGTTACTGCAGCAGGGATGGTGTGGCTCTCCACAGGAAGAGCTAGCTCCAGGGCAGTGTAGATGTTGTTGTAGGTTGCGCTGGGCGTTGTAGTGCAGGGAGTGATGGCGCTGCAAGAAACACAGACAAGGTGGTGCAGTCCTCTGGATCTTTACTCACGGTTATTGCAGTCCAAGTTACAGACGTCAAGGTAACTTCCCGTGCCGTGCAGCATTTACTCAGTGAGGGGTTCAGTCCACCCCCAGGTAACTCCGGAGTACATAGCAGGACCCCCTTCTGTGTCCTCTCTCTGGCTGTCTCCCTGAACCTCATACCAAGTGTCCCAGTCCAGTACCTGCGGGCCTTGGCGGGCGACGTCTGTTCCGTCCCCTGGGTCCTATATAGCTACCTTCCTGGTGAGACTGGTATGGAATGTTGGCTACTGGACATGAAATACTGCAGCCTCCGGTTTCTAGTTAAGACGTGCAACCTTCTACTAGTTGAGGGACCAGTTCCCTGTATGCAGCCTGACCCCTCCACCTCCCGGCAGATTCGGGCGTACGGGTGGCCTCTCGCACTGCCTGTACCCCTGGGATCCTTTCTTCTGGTTCCTGGAGCCTTCCTGCTCCCTCTCCTCTCCTTCTCTTCTTCCTCTCAGCCTTGGGCCTCACTGGCTAGGCCCGCCTCTGGAAAAGAGCTCCTACAGAGCCTCTGCTCCTGGCACTTTCCTCCTCAGACTAATCTGTCTTTCTAAGATGGTTTCTCTTTTTATATCTTCCTTCTATGTGCTCCCCTTAACTACGTCCTCCACCCACACCCCTTTACTAGGTTCCCCCCACTCCAGCCAGGGACCAGGGACTGTGCTCTCCCGTAGGAGCAATCTCGCCCTGCCCTCTGAAGTGTGGTGTAATGAATGCAGGTGTTAGGGTCCTGAGCTGTACTCCTTCCTTACCTGAGAGTGAGATACCACAGCTCTGGGTGAGATGCAGTACCTCTGTGGTGACCGAACCCTCAGGGGCGCCACATATACATGTGTGTGTATATAATATGTGTGTATGTATATAATGTGTGTGTGTATATATCTATATATATCTATATATACACAGCTCATTTTCATTTTCTCTGATTTTTCTCTTTATAGGTCTATTTTTGAGTAAAATGTACATTGTTGCTTTATTCTATAAACTACTGACAACATGTCTCCGAAATTCAAAGCTAAAAATTTTGTATTTATTTGCAGCAAATGAGAAATCGTCAAAATAATAAAAAAGAAACAGAGAACCAGAGAACCAGTGCTGTCAGACCTCAAATACTGCAAAGAAAACAAGTTCTTATTCATTTAGAAACAACAATACTCATGTTTTAACTCAGGAAGAGTTCAGAAATCAATATTTGGTGGAATAACCATGATTTTTAATCCCAGCTTTCATGCGTCTTGGCTGCTTTCCACCAGTCTTTCATGCTGCTTTTGGGTGACCTTATGCCACTCCTGGCACAAAAATGTAAGCAGTTCTTCTTTGTTTGATGGCTTGTGACTATCCATCTTCCTCTTGATTATATTCCAGAGGTTTTCAATAGGGTTCAGGTCTGGAGATTGGGCTGGCCATGACAGGGTCTTGATGTGGTGCTCCTTCATCCACACATTGATTGACCTAGCTGTGTGGCATGGGGCATTGCCCTGCTGGAAAAACCAGTCCTCAGAGTTGGGGAACATTGCCTGAGCAGAAGGAAGCAAGTGTTTTTTCAAGGATAACCTTGTATGCGGCTTGATTCATACGTCCTTCGCAAAGATTAACCTGCCCAATTCCAGCCTTGCTGGAACATCCCCAGATCATCACCGATCCTCCACCAAATTTCACAGTGGTGCAAGACACTGTGGCTTGTATGCCTCTCCAGGTCTCCGTCTAACCATTAGACGACCAGGTGTTGGGCAAAGCTGAAAATTAGACTCATCAGAGAAGATTACCTTACTCCAGTCCTCTATGGTCCAATCCTTATGGTCTTTGGCAAACTTCAGCCTGGCTCTCCTTTGCTTCTCATTGATGAAAGGCTTTTTTCTAGCTTTACATGACTTGAGGTCTCTAGGAGCCAGTTATGAACTGTTCTTGCCGTGCACTTCACCTCAGCTGCCATTTGCCATTCCTTCTGTAGGTCACTTGATGTCATCCTGCGGTTGCTGAGTGACATTAGAATAAGATGACGGTCATCCCGGTCAGTGGAGAGTCGCTTTCGCCCTCTGCCGGTCTGTAGCTTTGTTGTCCCCAATGTCTGCTGCTTGACCTTGTTGTAATGGACTGCCGTCTTTGAAATTTTAAGGATGGAGGCAACATGACGCTCACTGTATCCCTCTGCTAGAGAAGCCAGAATTGAGCCCTTCTTTTCCTCACTCAAGACTTTTCTTTTCAACTCCTTTGGCATGGTTAAAAGTTAGTTTTTCATTCAAATTACTTTTGGGCTATTCCTAGCACTTGTTTTGCCATCCAGCTTGTCCTATTGCAAGAGGATTGTGAAGACCACAGCAGTGTTTTTTATACTTTCCCTGGTTACATAAGATTTGGTTCAGGTGATCACCTAATCAGAAGCACATTAAGTAGAATGAGGTGGACTGTGGTTGGAATTCAACTGACGCTGGAATAGAATGGCTGTCAGACATGTAGAGATGGGGATTTTTTCCATTGATTTGAACAAAGGCAAACCGAGCCTAAAGTATGAATCTTCAGGCTCCATTTGCTCTGCTTTCAGATGTCTCATTTCAGACAGCACAATCCTGTATTTCATGGATTCAGTTGTAAGCCTTGTGTAAAGACCTGAATGCAGCGCTGAATGTAGTGTGAATAGGTCCTTACATCCTACACCACCTCAGGGGATTGTTGTTATGGAGTATTGCCCCTGGGTGGCCGCAGTTATGACCACCACCAGGGCTTGCGGTCACCCACCCTAGCTTTGGTATTCTGGGGAGCTGGTATAATGAATATCTGAGAAGAGCCCTAGAGAAGCAAGAACATTGGACAACCAAGAGGTGGTGGCCTCAAGTCAGGTGTAGTGTTCAACAGGGCAAGACTTTCTAACTTGTATCTATTGTGTATGGGTATTGTGGTTGTGGGGGACTTCATGTGTCCAGTAACCATAGTGGATGCCCTTTCCTAAACTAATCAAGGATTCCTGTGGACCTATTGAGCTAATAGAACCAGCAGTCAAATTAATGTCCCAAATTATCCCCACAAATTAATAACTAGTAGGGAATTAGGTAATGCACACGGAGCATGATGCTTCGCACTTGTCTTTGGTTTGCTGCTGATTGCAGGAGGTTTATGGACTAGTTGATGTGCGGCCCCACAACTTGTCTATAGTAGATACCAGCCCCATCATCTTTTTTTCAACCTTTGTATGTGAGGACCCTGCACACGACTGGTCCCATTTCCATACTTTTTCCATTAATAGCCGGTCATAATAGAGTAAACCAGAGATGTGGGTCGTCCATTTCAGGTGTTGTAGGTGTTCTCAGTCTTCTGAAATCCCTTTAAAGAGAACCTGTCCCTTTCCATAACGATGTAATTTTTTACCTGGTGTAAATGCCCCTGTTCTGAATACGGCGTTGCTTTTCTTGTGTTCCTGCCCCTCTGTCCCTCTTCCCTGGATGTAAATCATCTTTTTAGCCAAGTGCACTAAGAGTGGGATATATCAACCAATTCATCTCCACCCACCTGTCAGGCAGATATGTTACATCTCCTCAGATGGATGCCAGCTCTGCAGGGAATTATTTGACATAAAGAGGTTGTCCGGCACCACTCACATCTGCATTGGTGGTGAGCGACACTGATGACATTGCTCTGGGAGATACAAAACAGGACATGTACTTTATTAAAGGGAATCTGTCAGCAGATTTTTGCTACTTAATCTGAGAGCAGCATGATGTAGAGCAAGATATCCTGATTCCAGGGATGTGTCACTTATTAGGCTGTGTGTTGTAGTTTCAATACAATCCATGTTTTATCAACAGGAGATGATCACTGCCTGACTAGGTCTCAGGTACAGGCCAGTCAGGCTAATCTGTGTAACCCCGCCCTCACCACTGATTTGCAGTTTGTACACAGGAATCTGCCAGCGTGGGCGGGGTTACACAGGGCTTAACATTCTGAGCACTGCTTCATTTACAACAGAGAAAACAGGGATTCTATCAAAACTGCACCAAGCAGTCTAGTAAGTGATACATCGCTGGAATCAGGCTCTCTGCCCCTACATCATGCTGATCTCGGATTACGTAGCAAAACCTTCTGACAGATTCCCTTTAACTGGAATTGTGTATCTGTCCTATCCTATTGCAATAACTATAGATGCAAGTCGGAAACGCATTTGCGGTTAAACATTATTCTGGTTAGGATCGCGACCTATGGTGATGTTTTTATATATTTTTTACTACAAATAAACTCACAAGATTTTTAACCCTATCCTGACCCTGTAACACTATTTTCTTTGTTCTAATAAATAGGTGGAAAATTTGGCACAAATCCCTCCAAGTATCTGCTTTCCTCCCTATAGCCAGCCTTGGTAAATGGGCTATTGTGTTCATTTCTGAGTGAGGCCCTAGTTTTGTCTTGGGGCCCATGGCTACTTATTGCACCCTGTGACACCTATTTAGCCATTTTCCTGGGTTTCCTGCATTCTGCTTTGCTGTGATCTGGTCATCAGTCTTTCAGGTAGTGTGTTTTATAGGACCAATACAATATAAGTGCCCCCATCACAGAGACCGACCACCAAAACACTGGTGATGTAACTTGGGCTGGAGTTATATGTGACCTGCTCTATGTACAGGTGCATCTCACAAAACTAGAATATTATCAAAAAGTTACTTTATTTCAGTTCCTCAATACAAAAAGTGAAACTCCTATATTATATAGAGTCATTACACACAGAGGGATCTATTTCAAGTGTTTATTTCTGTTAATGTTGATGATTATGGCTTACAGCCAATGGAAACACAAAAGTTATTATCTCAGTAAATTAGAATACTTTATAACAGCTTGAAAAATTATTTTAAAATCCGAAATATTGGCCTATTGAAATGTATATTCAGTAAATGCACTCAATACCTGGTCGGGGCTCCTTTTGCATCAATTACTGCATCAATGCGGCAATGTGGCATGGAGGCGATCAGCCTGTGACACTGCTGAGGTGTTATGGAAGCCCAGGTGGCTTTGATAGCAGCCTTCAGCTCGTCTGCATTGTTGGGTCTGGGGTCTCTCATCTTCCTCTTGACAATACCCCATAGATTCTCTATAATAGATTCTCTATGGGGTTAAGGTCAGGCGAGTTTGCTGCCAATCAAGCACAGTGATACTGTTGTGTAAACCAGGTATTGGTACTTTTGGCCGTGTGGACAGGGGCCAAGTCCTGCTGGAGAATGACATTTCCATCTCCAAAAGTTTGTCTGCAGAGGGAAGCATGAAGTGCTCTAAAATTTCCTGGTAGGCGGCTGCGCTGACTTTGGTCTTGATAAAACACAGTGGACCTACACCAGCAGATGACATGGCTCCCCAAACCATCACTGATGGTGGAAACTTCACACTAGACCTCCAGCAGCTAAACAAATGAAATGAAACAAATTAAAATTGGAACTCTGGGACCTTGTGGAGTGTGTCAATGACTGCCTTCTGGACATCTGTCAAGTCAACAGTCTTCCCCATGATTGCGGAGCCTACTGAAACAGACTAAGGGACTTTTTAAATGCTTAGGAAGCCTTTGCAGGTGTTTTTTGTTAATTATTTAAGTTTACTGAGATAATGACGGTTGTGTTTTCATTGGCTGTAAGCCATAACCATCAACATTAACAGAAATAAACACTTGAAATAGATCACTCTGTTTGTAATGACTCTATATAATATATGACTTTGACTTTTTATATTGAAGAACTGAAATTAACTTTTTGATGATATTCTAATTTTGTGAGATGCTCCTGTATGTAGCACCCTCTATACTCCCTGGTCCTGCAGCAGCTGCCATCATGTATACAGCAGATGAGACAGACACTTTATTATATGCCGGATGAGCCAAGTCTGGTTCTAGTTCTGGAATATTGAGCGTCAGCATTCACTCTCATCATTGTTTCTGTAGGGTGAAGTCCACACAAATAAAACACACAACACAATATATTATTATTAATTTTTTTATTGGAATAGCAATAAGCCACATTGTAATAAAAATATTACTGGCCCTTTAATAAATTAAAGTTCACAATGACTCTCAGGTCAGGCCCGATAGAGACTACAGAACTTGCTGCGGATAGTGCAGACCTGATGAGAGCCACTGGAACCAAAGATCCAGAGGAAGGCGAAGAAAACCCCCTAGGGGGGAAAAAAATTCCTTCCTGACCCCAGTTCTGGCGATCGGATATCTCCCTGGATCTTGTCTCTCCTGCTACATATTGCTGTATATCTGTACGTCAGGGGCAGACACAGCCAGAAGAGGGCCCCTCTATCAGAACAGTATATCTAGCCCCGTGTCTGAACTGTTGGGCGGGCCGCCTCGGGCATGGCCCCGTGTCTGGACTGTTGGGCCGCCCACCTCGGGCCTGGCTTCATGTCTGGACTGTGGGACTTCCCGCCTTGAGTCTGGACTGTTGGACCTCCCACTTCGGGTCTGGACAGTTGGGCCGCCCGCCTCGGGTCTGGACAGTTCCCCTCTATCAGTATATTGGCATAGCTCATCATAATGCACAATTCACCTGATTAGGAGGTGGTGGTGGCCCCTTTACATCTTGGGTCCCTGTGGAACTGCACATGTTGCACCAATTGGCCACCCTCCTCGGGTCTGGCCCCATGTCTGGACTGTTGGGCCGCCCGACTCAGATCTGGACTGTTGGGCCGCCCGCCTTGGTTCTGGACTGGTGGGCCGCTCGCCTCGGGTCTGGACTGTTGGGCCGCCCGCCTCGGGTCTGGACTGTTGGGCCGCCCGCCCTGGGTCTGGACTGTTGGGCCGCCCGCCCTGGGTCTGGACTGTTGGGCCGCCCGCCCTGGGTCTGGACTGTTGGGCCGCCCGCCCTGGGTCTGGACTGTTGGTCCGCCCGCCCTGGGTCTGGACTGTTGGGCCGCCTGCCCTGGGTCTGGACTGTGGGGCCCATCCGCCCTGTGTCTGGACTTTGGGGCCGCCTGCCCTGGGTCTAACCCCAGGTCTGGACTGTGGGGCCGCCTGCCCCGGGACTATCCCCGTGTCTGGACTGTGGGGCCCGTCCGCCCCGAGCCTAGACTGTGGGGTCCGTCCGCCCCGAGCCTGGACTGTGGGGCCCGTCCACCCCGAGCCTGGACTGTGGGGCCCGTCCGCCCCGAGCCTTGACTGTGGGGCCCGTCCGCCCCAAGCCTTGACTGTGGGGCCCGTCCGCCCCAAGCCTGGACTGTGGGGCCCGTCCGCCCCGAGCCTGGACTGTGGGGCCCGTCCGCCCCGAGCCTGGACTGTGGGGCCCGTCCGCCCCGAGCCTGGAGTTTGGGGCCCGTCTGCCCCGAGCCTGGACTGTGGGGCCCGAGCGTGGACTGTGGGGCCCGACCGCCTCGAGCGTGAACTGTGGGGCCCATCCGCCCCCGAGCGTGGACTGTGGGGCCAGAACGTGGACTGTGTGGCCCGTCCGCCCCGAGCGTGGCCGGTGGGGCCTGTCCGCCCCGAGCCTGGACTGTGGGGCCCGTCCGCCCTCTGTCCGTACTGTGGCCGCCCCATGTCCGGACTGTGAGGTCGCCTGCCCCGGGTCTAGCCCCAGGTCTGGACTGTGGGGCATGCCCACCCCGTGTCAGGACTGTGGGGCCCGTCCGCCCCTTGTCCTAACTATGGGCCCGCCCGCCCCGTGTCCTGACTGTGAGGCCCGCCCACCCCGTATCCAGACTGTTGGGCCTGCCCGCCCAGTGTCCTGACTGTGGAGCCCGCCCGCCCCGTGTCCTGACTTTGGGGCTCGCCCGCCCAAACTCCAGACTGTGGGGCCCATCCGCCCCGAGTCCGAACTTTGGGGCCGCCTGCCCCGGGTCTAGTCCCAGGTTTGGACTGTGGGGCCACCAGTCCCGGGACTAGCCCCGTGTCCGAACTGTGGGGCACGCGCGCCCCGAGCCTGGACTGTGGGGCACGCCCGACCCGAGCGGGAAAGGGGGGCCCGTCCACCCCGAGCCTGGACTGTGGGGACCATCCGCCCCGAGCCTGGACTGTGGGGCCCGTCCAACCCGAGATTGGACTGTGGGGCCCGAGCGTGGACTGTGGGGCCTGTCCGCCCCGAGCCTGGACTGTGGGGCCCCCCGTCCGCCCAGGGTCTGGACTGTGGGGCCGGCTGCCCCCGGGTCTAGCCCCAGGTCTGGACTGTGGGGCATGCCCACCCCGTGTCAGGACTGTGGGGCCCGTCCGCCCTGTGTCCGGACTGTGGGGCCGCCTGTCCCGGGACAAGCCCTGTCCCCGGACTGTGGGTCCCGCCCCGTGTCCTAACTATGGGCCCGCCCACACTGTGTCCTGACTGTGGGGCCCGTCCGCCCCGAGCCTGGACTGTGGGGCCGGTTGCCCCCGGGTCTAGCCCCGAGCCTGGACTGTGGGGACCGCCCGCCCTATGTCCGGACTGTGGCCGCCTCGTGTCCGTACTGTGGGGCCCGTCCACCCCGTGTCCGGACTGTGGGGCTGCCTGCCCCGGGTCTAGCCCCAACTCTGGACTGTGGGGCATGCCCGCCCCGTGTCAGGACTGTGGGGCCCGTCCGACCCGTGTCCGGACTTTGCGGCCGCCAGCCCCGGGTCTAGCCGCAGGTCTGGACTGTTGGGCCGCCTGCCCCAGGACTAGCACCGTGTCCTAACTATGGGCCCGCCCACCCCATGTCCTGACTGTGGGGCCCGTTCGCCCCGTGTCCTTACTGTAGGGCTCGCCCGCAGAGTGTCCTGACTGTGTGGCCAGCCCGCCCTGTGTCCTGACTGTGGGGCCGACTGCCCCCGGGTCTAGCCCCGAGCCTGGACTGTGGGGCCCGCCCGCCTTATGTCCGGACTGTGGTCCCCCCTGTGTCCGGACTGTGGGACCGTCCACCCCGTGTCCGGACTGTGGGCCGCCTGCTCCGGGTCTAGCCCCAGGTCTGGACTGTGGGGCATGCCCGCCCCGTGTCCGGACTGTGGGGCCCGTCCACCCCGTGTCCGGACAGTGGGCCGCCTGCCCGGACTGTGGGCCGCCTGCCCCGGGTCTAGCCCCAGGTCTAGACTGTGGGGCCGCCTGCCCCGGGATTAGCTCCGTGTCCGGACTGTGGGGCCCGCCCGCCCCGTGTCCTGACTGTGGAGCCCGCCCGTCCCGTGTCCTGACTGTGGGCACTGCACGCCCCGAGCCTGGACTGTGTGGCACGCCCGCCCCGAGCGGGAAAGGGGGGCCCGTCCGCCCCGAGCCTGGACTGTGGGGCCCGTCCGCCCCGAGCCTGGACTGTGGGGCCCATCCGCCCCGAGCCTGGACTGTGGGGCCCGTCCGCCCCGAGCCTGGACTGTGGGGCCCGTTCGCCCCGAGCCTGGACTGTGGGGCCCGCCCTATGTACGGACTGTGGCCGCACTGCATCTGGACTGTGGGGCCCGTCCACCCCGTGTCCGGACTGTGGGGCCGCCTGCATTGGGTCTAGCCCCTGGACTGGACTGTGGGGCCCCCCACCCCAGGTCCGGATGGTGGGGCCCCCCGCCCGCCCCGAGTCTAGCCCCAGGTCTGGACTGTGGGCCCCCCACCCGCCCCGGGTCTGAACTGTGGGGCCGGCTGCCCCGGGTCTAGCCCCGAGCCTGGACTGTGGGGCCCACCCTATGTCCGGACTGTGGCCGCCCCGTGTCCGGACTGTGGGGCTCGTCCACCCCGTGTCCGGACTTTGGGGCTGCCTGCCCCGGGTCTAGCTCCAGGTCTGGACTGTGGGGCATGTCAAGCCCGTGTCAGGACTGTGGGGCCCATCCTCCCCGTGTCTGGACTGTGGGGCCACCTGCCCATGGTCTAGCCTCAGGTCTGGACTGTGGGGCCGCCAGCCCTGGTACTAGCCCCGTGTCCGGACTGTGGGGCCCGTCCGCTCTGAGCCTGGACTGTGGGGCCCGTCCGCTCTGAGCCTGGACTGTGGTGCCCTTCCGCTCCGAGCCTAGACTGCGGGGCCCGTCTGCTCCGAGCCTGGATTGTGGGGCCCGCCTGTCCCGGGTCTAGCCCCGAGCCTGGACTGTGGGGCCCGCCCTATATCCGGACTGTGGCCGCCCCGTGTCCGGACTGTGGGGCGGGTTGCCCCGGGTCTAGCCCCGAACCTGGAATGTGCGGCCCGCCCACCCTATGTCCGGACTGTGGCCGCCCCGTGTCCAGACTGTAGGGCTCGTCCACCCCGTGTCCGGACTGTGGGGCCCGTCCGCCCCGAGCCTGGACTGTGGGGCCCGTCCGCCCAGAGCCTGGACTGTGGGGCCCGTCCGCCCAGAGCCTGGACTGTGGGGCCCGTCCGCCCAGAGCCTGGACTGCGGGGCCCGTCCGCAGCGAGGATGGACTGTGGGGCCTGTCCGCCCTGAGCCTGGACTGTGGGGCCCATCCGTCCCGGGTCTAGCCCCGAGCCTGGACTGTGGGGCCCGCCCTATATCCGGACTGCGGCCGCCCCGTGTCCGGACTGTGGGGCCGCCTGCCCCGGGTCTAGCCCCAGGTCCGGACTGTGGGGCCCCCCGCCCGCCCTGATTCCAGACTGTGGGGCCCCTCGCCTGCCCCGGGTCCAGACTGTGGGATCCCCCGCTTGCCCCGAGGCTGGACTGTGGGGCCGACTGCCCCCGGGTCTAGCCCCGAGCCTGGACTGTGGGGCCCGCCCGCCTTATGTCCGGACTGTGCCCCTCCCGTGTCTGGACTGTGGGGACCGTCCACCCCGTGTCCGGACTGTGGGCTGCCAGCTCCGGGTCTAGCCCTAGGTCTGGACTGTGGGGCATGCCCGCCCCGTATCCGGACTGTGGGGCCCGTCCACCCCTTGTCCGGACTGTGGGCCGCCTGCCCCGGGTCTAGCCCCAGGTCTGGACTGTGAAGCCGCCTGTCCCGGGATTAGCCCCGTGTCCGGCCTGTGGGGTCCGCCCGCCACGTGTCCTGACTGTACGGCTCGCCCGCCCCGTGTCCTGACTTGGGGCCGCCTGCCCCGGGTCTAGCCCCAGGTCTCGACTGTGGGGCCACCTGTCCCGGGACTAGCCCCGAGCCTGGACTGTGGGGCACGCCCGCCCCGAGCGGGAAAGGGAGGCCCATCCGCTCCGAGCCTGGACTGTGGGGCCCGTCCGCCCCGAGCCTGGACTGTGGGGCCCGTCCGCCCCGAGCCTGGACTGTGGGGCCAGTCCACCCCGAGCATGGACTGCAGGGCCAGTCCACCCCGAGCATGGACTGCAGGGCCAGTCCACCCCGAGCATGGACTGTGGGGCCAGTCCACCCCGAGCCTGGACTGTGTGGCACGCCCGCCCCGAGTGGGAAAGGGGGGCCCGTCCGCCCCGAGCCTGGACTGTGGGGCCCGTCCGCCCCGAGCCTGGACTGTGGGGCCCATCCGCCCCGATCCTGGACTGTGGGGCCCGTCCGCCCCGAGCCTGGACTGTGGGGCCCGTCCGCCCCGAGCCTGGACTGTGGGGCCTGTCCGCCCCGAGCCTGGACTGTGGGGCCCGCCCTATGTACGGACTGTGGCCGCACTGCATCTGGCACGCCCGCCCCGAGCGGGAAAGGGGGGCCCGTCCGCCCTGATCCTGGACTGTGGGGCCCGTCCACCCCGAGCCTGGACTGTGGGGCCCATCCGCCCCGAGCCTGGACTGTGGGGCCCGTCCGCCCCGAGCCTGGACTGTGGGGCCCGTCCGCCCCGAGCCTGGACTGTGGGGCCTGTCCACCCCGTGTCCGGACTGTGGGGCCGCCTGCATTGGGTCTGGCCCCTGAACTGGACTGTGGGGCCCCCCACCCCAGGTCCGGATGGTGGGGCCCCCCGCCCGCCCCGAGTCTAGCCCCAGGTCTGGACTGTGGGCCCCCGCGTCAGCCCCGGGCACGGACTGTGGGGCCACCCACCCGCCACGGGTCTGAACTGTGGGGCCGGCTGCCCCGGGTCTAGCCCCGAGCCTGGACTGTGGGGCCCACCCAATGTCCGGACTGTGGCCGCCCCGTGTCCGGACTGTGGGGCTCGTCCACCCCATGTCTGGACTTTGGGGCTGCCTGCCCCGGGTCTAGCTCCAGGTCTGGACTGTGGGGCATGTCAAGCCCGTGTCAGGACTGTGGGGCCCATCCTCCCCGTGTCTGGACTGTGGGGCCACCTGCCCATGGTCTAGCCTCAGGTCTGGACTGTGGGGCCGCCAGCCCTGGTACTAGCCCCGTGTCCGGACTGTGGGGCCCGTCCGCTCCGAGCCTGGACTGTGGTGCCCGTCCGCTCCGAGCCTAGACTGCGGGGCCCGTCCACTCCGAGCCTGGATTGTGGGGCCCGCCTGTCCCAGGTCTAGCCCCGAGCCTGGACTGTGGGGCCCGCCCTATATCCGGACTGCGGCCGCCCCGTGTCCGGACTGTGGGGCCGGTTGCCCCGGGTCTAGCACCGAACCTGGAATGTGCGGCCCGCCCACCCTATGTCCGGACTGTGGCCGCCCCGTGTCCGGACTGTAGGGCTCGTCCACCCCGTGTCCGGACTGTGGGGCATGTCCGCCCCATGTCAGTACTGTGGGGCCAGTTGCCCCGGGTCTAGCCCCGAACCTGGAATGTGTGGCCCGCCCACCCTATGTCCGGACTGTGGCCGCCCCATGTCCGGACTGTAGGGATCGTCCGCCCCGTGTCCGGACTGTGGGGCCCGTCCGCCCCGAGCCTGGACTGTGGGGCCCGTCCGCCCCGAGCCTGGACTGTGGGGCCCGTCCGCCCAGAGCCTGGACTGTGGGGCCCGTCCGCCCAGAGCCTGGACTGTGGGGCCCGTCCGCCCAGAGCCTGGACTGTGGGGCCCGTCCGCCCAGAGCCTGGACTGTGGGGCCCGTCCGACCTGAGCCTGGACTGCGGGGCCCGTCCGCAGCGAGGATGGACTGTGGGGCCTGTCCGCCCTGAGCCTGGACTGTGGGGCCCATCCGTCCCGGGTCTAGCCCCGAGCCTGGACTGTGGGGCCCGCCCTATATCCGGACTGCGGCCGCCCCGTGTCCGGACTGTGGGGCCGCCTGCCCCGGGTCTAGCCCCAGGTCCGGACTGTGGGGCCCCCCGCCCGCCCTGATTCCAGACTGTGGGGCCCCTCGCCTGCCCCGGGTCCAGACTGTGGGATCCCCCGCTTGCCCCGAGGCTGGACTGTGGGGCCGACTGCCCCCGGGTCTAGCCCCGAGCCTGGACTGTGGGGCCCGCCCGCCTTATGTCCGGACTGTGCCCCTCCCGTGTCTGGACTGTGGGGACCGTCCACCCCGTGTCCGGACTGTGGGCCGCCAGCTCCGGGTCTAGCCCTAGGTCTGGACTGTGGGGCATGCCCGCCCCGTATCCGGACTGTGGGGCCCGTCCACCCCTTGTCCGGACTGTGGGCCGCCTGCCCCGGGTCTAGCCCCAGGTCTGGACTGTGAAGCCGCCTGTCCCGGGATTAGCCCCGTGTCCGGCCTGTGGGGCCCGCCCGCCACGTGTCCTGCCTGTACGGCTCGCCCGCCCCGTGTCCTGACTTGGGGCCGCCTGCCCCGGGTCTAGCCCCAGGTCTCGACTGTGGGGCCACCTGCCCCGGGACTAGCCCTGAGCCTGGACTGTGGGGCACGCCCGCCCCGAGCGGGAAAGGGAGGCCCATCCGCCCCGAGCCTGGACTGTGGGGCCAGTCCACCCCGAGCATGGACTGTGGGGCCAGTCCACCCCGAGCATGGACTGTGGGGCCAGTCCACCCCGAGCATGGACTGTGGGGCCAGTCCACCCCGAGCCTGGACTGTGTGGCACGCCCGCCCCGAGCGGGAAAGGGGGGCCCGTCCGCCCCGAGCCTGGACTGTGGGGCCCGTCCACCCCGAGCATGGACTGTGGGGCCAGTCCACCCCGAGCATGGACTGTGGGGCCAGTCCACCCCGAGCCTGGACTGTGTGGCACGCCCGCCCCGAGCGGGAAAGGGGGGCCCGTCCGCCCCGAGCCTGGACTGTGGGGCCCGTCCGCCCCGAGCCTGGACTGTGGGGCCCGTCCGCCCCGAGCCTGGACTGTGGGGCCCGTCCGCCCCGAGCCTGGACTGTGGGGCCCGTCCGCCCCGAGCCTGGACTGTGGGGCCCGTCCGCCCCGAGCCTGGACTGTGGGGCCCGCCCTATGTACGGACTGTGGCCGCACTGCATCTGGCACGCCCGCCCCGAGCGGGAAAGGGGGGCCCGTCCGCCCCGAGCCTGGACTGTGGGGCCCGTCCGCCCCGAGCCTGGACTGTGGGGCCCATCCGCCCCGAGCCTGGACTGTGGGGCCCGTCCGCCCCGAGCCTGGACTGTGGGGCCCGTCCGCCCCGAGCCTGGACTGTGGGGCCCGTCCACCCCGTGTCCGGACTGTGGGGCCGCCTGCATTGGGTCTAGCCCCTGAACTGGACTGTGGGGCCCCCCACCCCAGGTCCGGATGGTGGGGCCCCCCGCCCGCCCCGAGTCTAGCCCCAGGTCTGGGCTGTGGGCCCCCGCGTCAGCCCCGGGCACGGACTGTGGGGCCCCCCACCCGCCACGGGTCTGAACTGTGGGGCCGGCTGCCCCGGGTCTAGCCCCGAGCCTGGACTGTGGGGCCCACCCTATGTCCGGACTGTGGCCGCCCCGTGTCCGGACTGTGGGGCTCGTCCACCCCATGTCCGGACTTTGGGGCTGCCTGCCCCGGGTCTAGCTCCAGGTCTGGACTGTGGGGCATGTCAAGCCCGTGTCAGGACTGTGGGGCCCATCCTCCCCGTGTCTGGACTGTGGGGCCACCTGCCCATGGTCTAGCCTCAGGTCTGGACTGTGGGGCCGCCAGCCCTGGTACTAGCCCCGTGTCCGGACTGTGGGGCCCGTCCGCTCCGAGCCTGGACTGTGGTGCCCGTCCGCTCCGAGCCTAGACTGCGGGGCCCGTCCGCTCCGAGCCTGGATTGTGGGGCCCGCCTGTCCCGGGTCTAGTCCCGAGCCTGGACTGTGGGGCCCGCCCTATATCCGGACTGCGGCCGCCCCGTGTCCGGACTGTGGGGCCGGTTGCCCCGGGACTAGCCCCGAACCTGGAATGTGCGGCCCGCCCACCCTATGTCCGGACTGTGGCCGCCCCCTGTCCGGACTGTAGGGCTCGTCCACCCCGTGTCCGGACTGTGGGGCATGTCCGCCCCATGTCAGTACTGTGGGGCCAGTTGCCCCGGGTCTAGCCCCGAACCTGGAATGTGTGGCCCGCCCACCCTATGTCCGGACTGTGGCCGCCCCGAGCCTGGACTGTGGGGCCCGTCCGCCCCGAGCCTGGACTCTGGGGCCCGTCCGCCCCGAGCCTGGACTCTGGGGCCCGTCCGCCCCGAGCCTGGACTGTGGGGCCCGTCCGCCCCGAGCCTGGACTGTGGGGCCCGTCCGCCCCGAGTCTGGACTGTGGGGCCCGTCCGCCCCGAGTCTGGACTGTGGGGCCCGTCCGCCCCGAGCCTGGACTGTGGGGCCCGTCCGCCCCGAGCCTGGACTGTGGGGCCCGTCCGCCCCGAGCCTGGACTGTGGGGCCCGTCCGCTCCGAGCCTGGACTGTGGGGCCCGTCCGCCCCGAGCCTGGACTGTGGGGCCCGTCCGCCCCGAGCCTGGACTGTGGGGCCCGTCCGCCCCGAGCCTGGACTGTGGGGCCCGTCCGCCCCGAGCCTGGACTGTGGGGCCCGTCCGACCTGAGCCTGGACTGCGGGGCCCGTCCGCAGCGAGGATGGACTGTGGGGCCTGTCCGCCCTGAGCCTGGACTGTGGGGCCCATCCGTCCCGGGTCTAGCCCCGAGCCTGGACTGTGGGGCCCGCCCTATATCCGGACTGCGGCCGCCCCGTGTCCGGACTGTGGGGCCGCCTGCCCCGGGTCTAGCCCCAGGTCCGGACTGTGGGGCCCCCCGCCCGCCCTGATTCCAGACTGTGGGGCCCCTCGCCTGCCCCGGGTCCAGACTGTGGGATCCCCCGCTTGCCCCGAGGCTGGACTGTGGGGCCGACTGCCCCCGGGTCTAGCCCCGAGCCTGGACTGTGGGGCCCGCCCGCCTTATGTCCGGACTGTGCCCCTCCCGTGTCTGGACTGTGGGGACCGTCCACCCCGTGTCCGGACTGTGGGCCGCCAGCTCCGGGTCTAGCCCTAGGTCTGGACTGTGGGGCATGCCCGCCCCGTATCCGGACTGTGGGGCCCGTCCACCCCTTGTCCGGACTGTGGGCCGCCTGCCCCGGGTCTAGCCCCAGGTCTGGACTGTGAAGCCGCCTGTCCCGGGATTAGCCCCGTGTCCGGCCTGTGGGGCCCGCCCGCCACGTGTCCTGCCTGTACGGCTCGCCCGCCCCGTGTCCTGACTTGGGGCCGCCTGCCCCGGGTCTAGCCCCAGGTCTCGACTGTGGGGCCACCTGCCCCGGGACTAGCCCTGAGCCTGGACTGTGGGGCACGCCCGCCCCGAGCGGGAAAGGGAGGCCCATCCGCCCCGAGCCTGGACTGTGGGGCCAGTCCACCCCGAGCATGGACTGTGGGGCCAGTCCACCCCGAGCATGGACTGTGGGGCCAGTCCACCCCGAGCCTGGACTGTGTGGCACGCCTGCCCCGAGCGGGAAAGGGGGGCCCGTCCGCCCCGAGCCTGGACTGTGGGGCCCGTCCACCCCGAGCATGGACTGTGGGGTCAGTCCACCCCGAGCATGGACTGTGGGGCCAGTCCACCCCGAGCCTGGACTGTGTGGCACGCCCGCCCCGAGCGGGAAAGGGGGGCCCGTCCGCCCCGAGCCTGGACTGTGGGGCCCGTCCGCCCCGAGCCTGGACTGTGGGGCCCGTCCGCCCCGAGCCTGGACTGTGGGGCCCGTCCGCCCCGAGCCTGGACTGTGGGGCCCGTCCGCCCCGAGCCTGGACTGTGGGGCCCGTCCGCCCCGAGCCTGGACTGTGGGGCCCGCCCTATGTACGGACTGTGGCCGCACTGCATCTGGCACGCCCGCCCCGAGCGGGAAAGGGGGGCCCGTCCGCCCCGAGCCTGGACTGTGGGGCCCGTCCGCCCCGAGCCTGGACTGTGGGGCCCATCCACCCCGAGCCTGGACTGTGGGGCCCGTCCGCCCCGAGCCTGGACTGTGGGGCCCGTCCGCCCCGAGCCTGGACTGTGGGGCCCGTCCACCCCGTGTCCGGACTGTGGGGCCGCCTGCATTGGGTCTAGCCCCTGAACTGGACTGTGGGGCCCCCCACCCCAGGTCCGGATGGTGGGGCCCCCCGCCCGCCCCGAGTCTAGCCCCAGGTCTGGACTGTGGGCCCCCGCGTCAGCCCCGGGCACGGACTGTGGGGCCCCCCACCCGCCACGGGTCTGAACTGTGGGGCCGGCTGCCCCGGGTCTAGCCCCGAGCCTGGACTGTGGGGCCCACCCTATGTCCGGACTGTGGCCGCCCCGTGTCCGGACTGTGGGGCTCGTCCACCCCATGTCCGGACTTTGGGGCTGCCTGCCCCGGGTCTAGCTCCAGGTCTGGACTGTGGGGCATGTCAAGCCCGTGTCAGGACTGTGGGGCCCATCCTCCCCGTGTCTGGACTGTGGGGCCACCTGCCCATGGTCTAGCCTCAGGTCTGGACTGTGGGGCCGCCAGCCCTGGTACTAGCCCCGTGTCCGGACTGTGGGGCCCGTCCGCTCCGAGCCTGGACTGTGGTGCCCGTCCGCTCCGAGCCTAGACTGCGGGGCCCGTCCGCTCCGAGCCTAGACTGCGGGGCCCGCCTGTCCCGGGTCTAGTCCCGAGCCTGGACTGTGGGGCCCGCCCTATATCCGGACTGCGGCCGCCCCGTGTCCGGACTGTGGGGCCGGTTGCCCCGGGTCTAGCCCCGAACCTGGAATGTGCGGCCCGCCCACCCTATGTCCGGACTGTGGCCGCCCCCTGTCCGGACTGTAGGGCTCGTCCACCCCGTGTCCGGACTGTGGGGCATGTCCGCCCCATGTCAGTACTGTGGGGCCAGTTGCCTCGGGTCTAGCCCCGAACCTGGAATGTGTGGCCCGCCCACCCTATGTCCGGACTGTGGCCGCCCCGAGCCTGGACTGTGGGGCCCGTCCGCCCCGAGCCTGGACTCTGGGGCCCGTCCGCCCCGAGCCTGGACTCTGGGGCCCGTCCGCCCCGAGCCTGGACTGTGGGGCCCGTCCGCCCCGAGCCTGGACTGTGGGGCCCGTCCGCCCCGAGCCTGGACTGTGGGGCCCGTCGCCCCGAGCCTGGACTGTGGGGCCCGTCCGCCCCGAGTCTGGACTGTGGGGCCCGTCCGCCCCGAGTCTGGACTGTGGGGCCCGTCCGCCCCGAGCCTGGACTGTGGGGCCCGTCCGCCCCGAGCCTGGACTGTGGGGCCCGTCCGCCCCGAGCCTGGACTGTGGGGCCCGTCCGCTCCGAGCCTGGACTGTGGGGCCCGTCCGCCCCGAGCCTGGACTGTGGGGCCCGTCCGCCCCGAGCCTGGACTGTGGGGCCCGTCCGCCCCGAGCCTGGACTGTGGGGCCCGTCCGCAGCGAGGATGGACTGTGGGGCCTGTCCGCCCTGAGCCTGGACTGTGGGGCCCATCCGTCCCGGGTCTAGCCCCGAGCCTGGACTGTGGGGCCCGCCCTATATCCGGACTGCGGCCGCCCCGTGTCCGGACTGTGGGGCCGCCTGCCCCGGGTCTAGCCCCAGGTCCGGACTGTGGGGCCCCCCGCCCGCCCTGATTCCAGACTGTGGGGCCCCTCGCCTGCCCCGGGTCCAGACTGTGGGATCCCCCGCTTGCCCCGGGTCTGGACTGTGGGGCCGACTGCCCCCGGGTCTAGCCCCGAGCCTGGACTTTGGGGCCCGCCCGCCTTATGTCCGGACTGTGCCCCTCCCGTGTCTGGACTGTGGGGACCGTCCACCCCGTGTCCGGACTGTGGGCCGCCAGCTCCGGGTCTAGCCCTAGGTCTGGACTGTGGGGCATGCCCGCCCCGTATCCGGACTGTGGGGCCCGTCCACCCCTTGTCCGGACTGTGGGCCGCCTGCCCCAGGTCTAGCCCCAGGTCTGGACTGTGAAGCCGCCTGTCCCGGGATTAGCCCCGTGTCCGGCCTGTGGGGCCCGCCCGCCACGTGTCCTGACTGTAGGGCTCGCCCGCCCCGAGTCCAGACTGTGGGGCCCATCCGCCCCGTGTCCTGACTTGGGGCCGCCTGCCCCGGGTCTAGCCCCAGGTCTCGACTGTGGGGCCACCTGCCCCGGGACTAGCCCCGAGCCTGGACTGTGGGGCACGCCCGCCCCGAGCGGGAAAGGGAGGCCCATCCGCTCCGAGCCTGGACTGTGGGGCCCGTCCGCCCCGAGCCTGGACTGTGGGGCCAGTCCACCCCGAGCATGGACTGTGGGGCCAGTCCACCCCGAGCATGGACTGTGGGGCCCGAGAGTGGACTGTGGGGACCGTCCGCCCCGAGCCTGGACTGTGGGGCCCGTCAGCCCCGAGCCTGGACTGTGGGGCCCGTCAGCCCCGAGCCTGGACTGTGGGGCCCGTCCGCCCCGAGCCTGGACTGTGGGGCCCGTCCGCCCCGAGCCTGGACTGTGGGGCCCGTCCGCCCCGAGCCTGGACTGTGGGGCCCGTCCACCCCGAGCCTGGACTGTGGGGCCCGTCCGCCCCGAGCCTGGACTGTGGAGCCCGTCCGCCCCGAGCCTGGTCTGTGGGGCCCGTCCGCCCCGATCCTGGACTGTGGGGCCCGTCCGCCCCAAGCCTGGATTGCGGGGCCCGTCCGCAGCGAGGATGGACTGTGGGGCCTGTCCGCCCTGAGCCTGGACTGTGGGGCCCATCCGTCCCGGGTCTAGCCCCGAGCCTGGACTGTGGGGCCCGCCCTATATCCGGACTGCGACCGCCCCGTGTCCGGACTGTGGGGCCGCCTGCCCCGGGTCTAGCCCCAGGTCCGGACTGTGGGGCCCCCCGCCCGCCCTGATTCCAGACTGTGGGGCCCCTCGCCTGACCCGGGTCCCGACTGTGGGATCCCCCGCTTTCCCCGGGTCTGGACTGTGGGGCCGACTGCCCCCGGGTCTAGCCCCGAGCCTGGACTGTGGGGCCCGCCCGCCTTATGTCCGGACTGTGCCCCTCCCGTGTCTGGACTGTGGGGACCGTCCACACCGTGTCCGGACTGTGGGCCGCCTGCTCCGGGTCTAGCCCTAGGTCTGGACTGTGGGGCATGCCCGCCCCGTATCCGGACTGTGGGGCCCGTCCACCCCTTGTCCGGACTGTGGGCCGCCTGCCCCGGGTCTAGCCCCAGGTCTGGACTGTGAAGCCGCCTGTCCCAGGATTAGCCCCGTGTCCGGCCTGTGGGACCCGCCCGCCACGTGTCCTGACTGTAGGGCTCGCCCGCCCCGAGTCCAGACTGTGGGGCCCATCCGCCCTGTGTCCTGACTTGGGGCCGCCTGCCCCGGGTCTAGCCCCAGGTCTCGACTGTGGGGTCACCTGCCCCGGGACTAGCCCCGAGCCTGGACTGTGGGGCACGCCCGCCCCGAGCGGGAAAGGGAGGCCCATCCGCTCCGAGCCTGGACTGTGGGGCCCGTCCGCCCCGAGCCTGGACTGTGGGGCCAGTCCACCCCGAGCATGGACTGTGGGGCCCGAGCCTGGACTGTGGGGCCCGTCCGCCCCGAGCCAGGGCTGTGGGGCCCATCCGCCCCGAGCCTGGGCTGTGGGGCCCGTCCGCCCCGAGCCTAGCCCCGAGCCTGGACTGTGCGGCCCGTCCGCCCCGGGTCTAGCCCCGAGCCTGGACTGTGCGGCCCGTCCGCCCTATATCCGGACTGCGGCCGCCTAGTGTCTGGAGTGTGGGCCCGTCCGCCCCGTGTACTGACTTCGGATCTAGCCCCAGGTCTGGACGGTGGGGCCGCCCGCCCCGAGTCTAGCCCCAGGTCTGGACTGTGGAGCCCCCCGCCAGCCCCGGGTACGGACTGTGGGGCCCGCCCGCCCCGTGTACGGACTGTGGGGCCCCCCGCCCGCCCCGAGTCTGGACTGTGGGGCCGGTTGCCCCGGGTCTGGCCCCGAGCCTGAACTGTGCGGCCCGCACACCCTATGTCTGGACTGCGGCTGCCCCGTGTCCGGACTGTAGGGCTCGTCCAACCTGTGTCCGGACTGTGGGGCCGCCTTCCCCGGGTCTGGACTGTGGGGCCGCCTGCCCCGG
This sequence comes from Phyllobates terribilis, assembly GCF_046119375.1. Classification (NCBI taxonomy): domain Eukaryota; kingdom Metazoa; phylum Chordata; class Amphibia; order Anura; family Dendrobatidae; genus Phyllobates; species Phyllobates terribilis. Next base: position 4,255,776 of record NW_027362917.1, on the reverse strand, counting down.
GACTAACCCCGTGTCCGGACTGTGGGGCCCGTCCGCCCCGAGCCTGGACTGTGGGGCCCCCCGCCCCTGGTCTGAAATGTGGGGCCGGCTGCCCCGGGTCTAGCCCCGAGCCTGGACTGTGGGGCCCGCACACCCTATGTCTGGACTGCTCCCAGTCCAGACTGTGGGCCTCGCCCTATATCCGGACTGCGGCCGCCCCGTGTCCGGACTGTGGGGCCGCCTGCTCCGGGTCTAGCCCCAGGCCCGGACTGTGGGGCCCGACGCCCACCCCGATTCCAGACTGTGGGGCCCCTCGCCCGCCCCTGGTCCGGACTGTGGGATCCTCTGCTTGCCCCGGGTCCGGACTGTGGGGCCACCCGCCCCGGGACTGGACTGTGGGGCCGACTGCCCCCGGGTCTAGCCCCGAGCCTGGACTGTGGGGCCCGCCCGCCTTATGTCCGGACTGTGGCCACCCCCGTGTCCGGACTGTGGGGACCGTCCACCCCGTGTCCGGACTGTGGGCCGCCTGCTCCGAGTCTAGCCCCAGGTCTGGACTGTGGGCCGCCTGCTCCGGGTCTAGCCCCAGGTCTGGACTGTGGGGCATGCCTGCCCCGTGTCCGGACTGTGGGGCCCATCCACCCCGTGTCCGGACTGTGGGCCGCCTGCCCCGGGTCTAGCCCCAGGTCTGGACTGTGGGGCCACCTGCCCCGGGATTAGCCCCGTGTCCGGACTGTGGGGCCCGCCCGCCCCGTATCCTGACTGTGGAGCCCGCCCGCCCCATGTCCTGACTGTGGGGCCCGCCCTGTGTCCTGACTGTGGGGCCCGCCCTGTGTCCTGACTTTGGGGCCCGCCCGCCCTGTGTCCTGACTTTGGGGCCCGCCAGTCATGTGTCCTGACTTTGGGGCCCGCCAGCCCTGTGTCCTGACTGTGGGGCTCATCCGCCCCGTGTCCGGACTTTGGGGCCGCCTGCCCCAGGTCTAACCCCAGGTCTTGACTGTGGGGCCATCTGCCCCGGGACTAGCCCCGTGTCCAGACTGTGGGGCACGCCCGCCCCGAGCTTGGACTGTGGGGCCCGTCTGCCCCGAGCTTGGACTGTGGGGCCCGTCCGTGCCGGGTCTAGCCCCGAGCCTGGACTGTGGGCCCGTCCACCCCGTGTCCGGACTGTGGGGCCGCCTGCATCGGGTCTAGCCCCAGGTCTGGACTGTGGGGCCCCCCGCCCCGAGTCTAGCCCCAGGTCTGGACTGTGGGACCCCCCGCCAGCCCTGGGTATGGACTGTGGGGCCCCCCGCCCGCCCCGAGTCTGGACTGTGGGGCCGGTTGCCCCGGGTCTGGCCCAGGGTATGGCCCCGAGCCTGGACTGTGCGGCCCGTCCGCCCTATATCCGGACTGCGGCCGCCTAGTGTCTGGAGTGTGGGCCCGTCCGCCCCGTGTACTGACTTCGGATCTAGCCCCAGGTCTGGACGGTGGGGCCGCCCGCCCCAAGTCTAGCCCTAGGTCTGGACTGTGGAGCCACCCGCCAGCCCCGGGTACGGACTGTGGGGCCCGCCCGCCCCGTGTACGGACTGTGGGGCCCCCCGCCCGCCCCGAGTCTGGACTGTGGGGCCGGTTGCCCCGGGTCTGGCCCCGAGCCTGAACTGTGCGGCCCGCACACCCTATGTCCGGACTGCGGCTGCCCCGTGTCTGGACTGTAGGGCTCGTCCACCCTGTGTCCGGACTGTGGGGCCGCCTTCCCCGGGTCTGGACTGTGGGGCCGCCTGCCCCAGGACTAGCCCCGTGTCGGGACTGTGGGGCCCGTCCGCCCCGAGCCTGGACTGTGGGGCTCGTCCACCCCGTGTCTGGACTGTGGGGCCGCCTGCCCCGAGTCGAGCCTCAGGTCTGGACTGTAGGGCCGCCTGCCCCGGGACTAGCCCCATGTCTGGACTGTGGGGCCCGTCTGCCCCGAGCCTGGACTGTGGGGCCCGTCCGCCCCGAGCCTGGACTGTGGGGCCCCGCGCCCCGGGTCTGACATGTGGGGCCGGCTTCCCCGGGTCTAGCCCCGAGCCTGGACTGTGTGTTCCCCCCGCCCCGGGTCTAGCCCTGAGCCTGGACTGTGGGGCCCGCCCACCCGGGCCCACCCTATGTCTGGACTGTGGCCACCCCGAGTCCAGACTGTGGGGCTCGCCCTATATGCAGACTGCGGCCGCCACGTGTCCGGACTGTGGGGCCGCCTGCCCCGGGTCTAGCCCCAGGTCCGGACTGTGGGGCCCCCCGCCCGCCCTGATTCCAGACTGTGGGGCCCCTCGCCCGCCCCGGGTCTGGACTGTGGGATCCCCCGCTTGCCCCGGGTCCGGACAGTGGGGTCCCCCTCCCCGGGTCTGGACTGTGGGGCCGACTGCCCCCGGGTCTAGCCCCGAGCCTGGACTGTGGGGCCCGGCCGCCTTATGTCCCCACTGTGGCACCCCCCGTGTCCAGACTGTGGGGACAGTCCACCCCGTGTCCAGACTGTGGGCCGCCTGCTCCGGGTCTAACCCCAGGTCTGGATTGTGGGGCCACCTGCCCCGGGATTAGCTCAGTGTCCGGACTGTGGGGCCCGCCCGCCCCGTGTCCTGACTGTGGAGCCCGCCCGCCCCGTGTCCTGACTGTGGGCCCGCCCTATGTCCGTACTATGGTCGCCCCGTGTCCGGACTGTGGGGCCCGTCCACCCCGTGTCCGGACTGTGGGGCCGCCTGCCCCGGCTCTAGCCCCAGGTCAGGACTGTGGGGCATGCCCGCCCCGTGTCAGAACTGTGGGGCCCGTCCGCCCCGTGTCCGGACTGTGGGGCCGCCTGCCCCGGGACTAGCCCCGTGTACGGACTGTGGGGCCCGCCCGCACCGTGTCGTAACTATGGGCCCGCCCGCCCCGAGCCTGGACTGTGGGGCCGGTCCGCCCCGTGTCCGGACTGTGGGTCCCGCCCGCCCCGTGTCCTGACTGTGGGGCTCGCCCGCCCCGTGTCCAGACTGTGGGGCTCGCGCGCCCCGTGTCCAGACTGTGGGGCTTATCCGCCCCGTGTCCGGACTTTGGGGCCGCCTGCCCCGGGACTAGCTCCGTGTCCGGACTGTGAGGCCCGTCCGCCCCGAGCCTGGACTGTGGGGCCCGTCCGCCCCGTGTCCTGACTGTGGGTCCCGCCCCGTGTCCTGACTGTGGGGCTCGCCCGCCCCGTGTCCAGACTGTGGGGCTCGCCCGCCCCGTGTCCAGACTGTGGGGCTTATCCGCCCCGTGTCCGGACTTTGGGGCCGCCTGCCCCGGGACTAGCTCCGTTTCCGGACTGTGAGGCCCGTCCGCCCCGAGCCTGGACTGTGGGGCCCGTCCGCCCCGTGTCCTGACTGTGGGTCCCGCCCCGTGTCCTGACTGTGGGGCTCGCCCGCCCCGTGTCCAGACTGTGGGGCTCGCCCGCCCCGTGTCCAGACTGTGGGGCTCTTCCGCCCCGTGTCCGGACTTTGGGGCCGCCTGCCCCGGGACTAGCCCCGTGTCCGGACTGTGGGGCCCGTCCACCCCGTGTCTGGACTGTGGGGCCCGTCCGCCCTGTGTCCGGACTGTGGGGCCCGTCCACCCCGTGTCCGGACTGTGGGGCCCGTCCGCCCCGTGTCTGGACTGTGGGGCCCGTCCGCCCCGTGTCCGGACTGTGGGGCCCGTCCGCCCCGTGTCCGGACTGTGGGGCCCGTCCGCCCCGTGTGCGGACTGTGGGGTCCGCCCGCCCCGTGTCCTGACTGTGGGGTCCACCCCGTGTCCGCCCGCCCCGTGTCTTGACTGTGGGGCTCGCCCGCCGCGTGTCCTGACTGTGGGGCTCGCCCGCCCCATCTCCTGACTGTGGGGCTCGCCCGCGCCGTGTCCAGACTGTGGGGCTCGCCCGCACCGTGTCCAGACTGTGGGGCTCATCCGCCCCGTGTCCAGACTGTGGGGCTCATCTGCCCCGTGTCTGGACTTTGGGGCCGCCTGCCCCGGGTCTAGCCCCGTTTCCGGTCTGTGGGGCACGCCCGCCCCAAGCTTGGACTGTGGGGCCAGTCCGCCCCGGGTCTTGCCTCGAGGCTGGACTGTGGGGCCTGGCCGCCCTATATCCGGACTGCGGCCGCCCAGTATCCGGACTATGGGCCCGTCCGCCCCGTGTCCGGACTGTGGGGCCGCCTGCATCGGGTCTAGCCCCAGGTCTGGACTGTGGGGCCCCCCGCCCGCCCCAGGTCCGGACGGTGGGGCCGCCCGCCCCGAGTCTAGCCCCAGGTCTGGACTGTGGGGCCCCCCGCCAGCCCCAGGTACGGACTGTGGGGCCCCCCGCCCGCCCTGGGTACGGACTGTGGGGCCCCCCGCTCGCCCCGAGTCTGGACTGTGGGGAAGCCTGCCCCGGGTCTGGACTGTGGGGCATGTCCGCCCCATGTCAGCACTGTGGGGCCCGTCCACCCCGTGTCTGGACTGTGGGGCCGCCTGCCCCTGGTCTAGCCTAAGGTCTGGACTGTGGGGCTGCCTGCCCCGGGACTAGCCCCGTGTCCGGACTGTGGGGCCCGTCCACCCCGAGCCTGGACTGTGGGGCCCGTCCGCCCCGAGCCTGGACTGTGGGGCCCGTCCGCCCCGTGTCCTGACTGTGGGTCCCGCCCCGTGTCCTGACTGTGGGGCTCGCCCGCCCCGTGTCCAGACTGTGGGGCTCGCCCGCCCCGTGTCCAGACTGTGGGGCTTATCCGCCCCGTGTCCGGACTTGGGGCCGCCTGCCCCGGGACTAGCTCCGTTTCCGGACTGTGAGGCCCGTCCGCCCCGAGCCTGGACTGTGGGGCCCGTCCGCCCCGTGTCCTGACTGTGGGTCCCGCCCCGTGTCCTGACTGTGGGGCTCGCCCGCCCCGTGTCCAGACTGTGGGGCTCGCCCGCCCCGTGTCCAGACTGTGGGGCTCGCCCGCCCCGTGTCCAGACTGTGGGGCTCTTCCGCCCCGTGTCCGGACTTTGGGGCCGCCTGCCCCGGGACTAGCCCCGTGTCCGGACTGTGGGGCCCGTCCACCCCGTGTCTGGACTGTGGGGCCCGTCCGCCCTGTGTCCGGACTGTGGGGAACGTCCGCCCCGTGTCCGGACTGTGGGGACCGTCCGCCCCGTGTCCGGACTGTGGGGCCCGTCCGCCCCGTGTCCGGACTGTGGGGCCCGTCCGCCCCGTGTCCGGACTGTGGGGCCCGTCCGCCCCGTGTCCGGACTGTGGGGCCCGTCCGCCCCGTGTCCGGACTGTGGGGCCCGTCCGCCCCGTGTCCGGACTGTGGGGCCCGTCCGCCCCGTGTCCGGACTGTGGGGCCCGTCCGCCCCGTGTCCGGACTGTGGGGCCCGTCCGCCCCGTGTCCGGACTGTGGGGTCCGCCCGCCCCATGTCCTGACTGTGGGGTCCGCCCGCCCCGTGTCCTGACTGTGGGGTCCACCCCGTGTCCGCCCGCCCCGTGTCCTGACTGTGGGGCTCGCCCGCCGCGTGTCCTGACTGTGGGGCTCGCCCGCCCCATCTCCTGACTGTGGGGCTCGCCCGCCCCACGTCCTGACTGTGGGGCTCGCCCGCACCGTGTCCAGACTGTGGGGCTCATCCGCCCCGTGTCCAGACTGTGGGGCTCATCTGCCCCGTGTCTGGACTTTGGGGCCGCCTGCCCCGGGTCTAGCCCCGTTTCCGGTCTGTGGGGCACGCCCGCCCCAAGCTTGGACTGTGGGGCCAGTCCGTCCCGGGTCTTGCCTCGAGGCTGGACTGTGGGGCCTGGCCGCCCTATATCCGGACTGCGGCCGCCCAGTATCCGGACTATGGGCCCGTCCGCCCCGTGTCCGGACTGTGGGGCCGCCTGCATCGGGTCTAGCCCCAGGTCTGGACTGTGGGGCCCCCCGCCCGCCCCAGGTCCGGACGGTGGGGCCGCCCGCCCCGAGTCTAGCCCCAGGTCTGGACTGTGGGGCCCCCCGCCAGCCCCAGGTACGGACTGTGGGGCCCCCCGCCCGCCCTGGGTACGGACTGTGGGGCCCCCCGCTTGCCCCGAGTCTGAACTGTGGGGAAGCCTGCCCCGGGTCTGGACTGTGGGGCATGTCCGCCCCATGTCAGCACTGTGGGGCCCGTCCACCCCGTGTCTGGACTGTGGGGCCGCCTGCCCCTGGTCTAGCCTAAGGTCTGGACTGTGGGGCCGCCTGACCCGGGACTAGCCCCGTGTCCGGACTGTGGGGCCCGTCCGCCCCGAGCCTGGACTGTGGGGCCCGTCCGCCCCGAGCCTGGACTGTGGGGCCCCCCGCCCGCACCGGGTACGGACTGTGGGGCCCCCCGCTCGCCCCGAGTCTGGACTGTGGGGCTGCCTGCCCGGGGTCTGGACTGTGGGGCATGTCCACCCCATGTCAGGACTGTGGGGCCCGTTCACCCCGTGTCTGGACTGTGGGGCCACCTGCCCCTGGTCTAGCCTCAGGTCTGGACTGTGGGGCCGCCTGCCCCGGGACTAGCCCCGTGTCCGGACTGTGGGGCCCGTCCGCCCCGAGCCTGGACTGTGGGGCCCGTCCGCCATATGTCCGGACTGTGGCTCCCCCCGTGTCCGGACTGTGGGGACCGTCCACCCCGTGTCCGGACTGTGGGCCTCGTGCTCCGGGTCTAGCCCCAGGTCTGGACTGTGGGGCATGCCTGCTCCGTGTCTGGACTGTGGGGCCCGTCCACCCCGTGTCCGGACTGTGGGCCGTCTGCCCCGGGTCTAGCCCCAGGTCTGGACTGTGAAGCCGCCTGCCCCGGGATTAGCTCAGTGTCCGGACTGTGGGGCCCGCCCGCCCAGTGTCCTGACTGTGGAGCCCGCCCGCCCCGTGTCCTGACTGTGGGGCCCGCCCGCCCTATGTCCGTACTATGGCCACCCCGTGTCCGGACTGTGGGGCCCGTCCACCCCGTGTCCGGCCTGTGGGGCCGCCTGCCCCGGCTCTAGCCCCAGGTCAGGACTGTGGGGCATGCCCGCCCCGTGTCAGAACTGTGGGGCCCGTCCGCCCCGTGTCCGGACTGTTGGGCCGCCTGCCCCGGGACTAGCCCCGTGTACGGACTGTGGGGCCCGCCCACCCCATGTCGTAACTATGGGCCCGCCCGCCCCGAGCCTGGACTGTGGGGCCCGTCCGCCCAGATTCTGGACTGTGGGGCCCGTCCGCTCCAAGCGTGGACTGTGGGGCCCGTCTGCCCCGAGCGTGGACTGTGGGGCCAGAGCGTGGACTGTGGGGCCTGTTCGCTCCGAGCCAATACTGTGGGGCCCATCCGCCCCGAGTCTGGACTGTGGGGCCCATCCGCCCCGAGCCTGGACTGTGTGGCCCCCCGCCCCGGGTCTGAAATGTGGGGCCGGCTTCCCCGGGTTTAGCCTGGACTGTGGGGCCCGCCCACCCTATGTCTGGACTGTGGCCGCCCCGTGTCCGGACTGTGGGGCTCGTCACCCCGTGTCTGGACTTTGGGGCAGCCTACCCCGGGTCTAGCCCCAGGTCTGGACTGTGGGGCATGTCCGCCCCGTGTCAGGACTGTGGGGCCCGTCCACCCCGTATCTGGACTGTGGGGCCGCCTGCCCCGGGCCGAGCCTCAGGTCTGGACTGTGGAGCCCGTCCGCCCCGAGCCTGGACTGTGGGGCCCGTTTGCCCCGAGCCAATACTGTGGGGCCCATCCGCCCCGAGCCTGGACTGTGGGGCCCATCCGCCCCGAGCCTGGACTGTGTGGCCCCCCGCCCCGGGTCTGAAATGTGGGGCCGGCTTCCCCGGGTTTAGCCCCGAGCCTGGACTGTGGGGCCCGTCCACCCCGTGTCAGGACTGTGGGGCCCGTCCACCCCGTGTCCGGACTGTGGGGCCCGTCCGCCCCGTGTCCGGACTGTGGGGCCCGTCCGCCCCGTGTCCGGACTGTGGGGCCCGTCCGCCCCGTGTCTGGACTGTGGGGCCCGTCCGCCCCAAGTCCGGACTGTGGGGCCCGTCCGCCCCGTGTCTGGACTGTGGGGCCCGTCCGCCCCGTGTCCGGACTGTGGGGCCCGTCCGCCCCTTGTCCGGACTGTGGGGCCCGTCCGCCCCGTGTCCGGACTGTGGGGTCCGCCCGCCCCATGTCCTGACTGTGGGGTCCGCCCGCACCATGTCCTGACTGTGGGGCCCGCCCGCCCCGTGTCCTGACTGTGGGGTCCACCCCGTGTCCGCCCGCCCCGTGTTCTGACTGTGGGGCTCGCCCGCCGCGTGTCCTGACTGTGGGGCTCGCCCGCCCCGTGTCCTGACTGTGGGGCTCGCCCGCCCCGCGTCCTGACTGTGGGGCTCGCCCGCACCGTGTCCAGACTGTGGGGCTCATCCGCCCCGTGTCCAGATTGTGGGGCTCATCCGCCCCGTGTCTGGACTTTGGGGCCGCCTGCCTCGGGTCTAGCCCCGTTTCCGGTCTGTGGGGCACGCCCGCCCCAAGCTTGGACTGTGGGGCCAGTCCGTCCCGGGTCTTGCCTCGAGCCTGGAATGTGGGGCACGGCCGCCCTATATCCGGACTGCGGCCGCCCAGTGTCCGGACTATGGGCCCGTCCGCCCCGTGTCCGGACTGTGGGGCCGCCTGCATCGGGTCTAGCCCCAGGTCTGGACTGTGGGGCCCCCCGCCCGCCCCACGTCCGGACGGTGGGGCCGCCCGCCCCGAGTCTAGCCCCAGGTCTGGACTGTGGGGCCCCCCGCCAGCCCCGGGTACGGACTGTGGGGCCCCCCGCCCGCCCCGGGTACAAACTGTGGGGCCCCCCGCTCGCCCCGAGTCTGGACTGTGGGGAAGCCTGCCCCGGGTCTGGACTGTGGGGCATGTCCGCCCCATGTCAGGACTGTGGGGCCCGTCCACCCCGTGTCTGGACTGTGGGGCCGCCTGCCCCTGGTCTAGCCTAAGGTCTGGACTGTGGGGCCGCCTGCCCCGGGACTAGCCCCGTGTCCGGACTGTGGGGCCTGTCCGCCCCGAGCCTGGACTGTGGGGCCCGTCCGCCCCGAGCCTGGACTGTGGGGCCCCCCGCCCGCACTGGGTACGGACTGTGGGGCCCCCCGCTCGCCCCGAGTCTGGACTGTGGGGCCGCCTGCCCCGGGTCTGGACTGTGGGGCATGTCCGCCCCATGTCAGGACTGTGGGACCCGTTCACCCCGTGTCTGGACTGTGGGGCCGCCTGCCCCTGGTCTAGCCTCAGGTCTGGACTGTGGGGCCGCCTGCCCCGGGACTAGCCCCGTGTCCGGACTGTGGGGCCCGTCCGCCCCGAGCCAGGACTGTGGGGCCCGTCCGCCATATGTCCGGACTGTGGCTCCCCCTGTGTCCGGACTGTGGGGACCGTCCACCCCGTGTCCGGACTGTGGGCCTCGTGCTCCGGGTCTAGCCCCAGGTCTGGACTGTGGGGCATGCCTGCTCCGTGTCCGGACTGTGGGGCCCGTCCACCCCGTGTCCGGACTGTGGGCCGTCTGCCCCGGGTCTAGCCCCAGGTCTGGACTGTGAAGCCGCCTGCCCCGGGATTAGCTCAGTGTCCGGACTGTGGGGCCCGCCCGCCCGCCCGCCCCGTGTCCTGACTGTGGAGCCCGCCCGCCCCGTGTCCTGACTGTGGGGCCCGCCCGCCCTATGTCCGTACTATGGCCACCCCGTGTCCGGACTGTGGGGTCCGTCCACCCCGTGTCCGGACTGTGGGGCCGCCTGCCCCGGCTCTAGCCCCAGGTCAGGACTGTGGGGCATGCCCGCCCCGTGTCAGAACTGTGGGGCCCGTCCGCCCCGTGTCCGGACTGTGGGGCCGCCTGCCCCGGGACTAGCCCCGTGTATGGACTGTGGGGCCGCCTGCCCCGGGACTAGCCCCGTGTACGGACTGTGGGGCCCGCCCGCCCCGTGTCGTAACTATGGGCCCGCCCGCCCCGAGCCTGGACTGTGGGGCCCGTCCGCCCAGAGTCTGGACTGTGGGGCCCGTCCGCTCCAAGCGTGGACTGTGGGGCCCGTCTGCCCCGAGCGTGGACTGTGGGGCCAGAGCGTGGACTGTGGGGCCTGTTCGCTCCGAGCCAATACTGTGGGGCCCATCCGCCCCGAGTCTGGACTGTGGGGCCCATCCGCCCCGAGCCTGGACTGTGTGGACCCCCGCCCCGGGTCTGAAATGTGGGGCCGGCTTCCCCGGGTTTAGCCTGGACTGTGGGGCCCGCCCACCCTATGTCTGGACTGTGGCCGCCCCGTGTCCGGACTGTGGGGCTCGTCACCCCGTGTCTGGACTTTGGGGCAGCCTACCCCGGGTCTAGCCCCAGGTTTGGACTGTGGGGCATGTCCGCCGCGTGTCAGGACTGTGGGGCCCGTCCACCCTGTATCTGGATTGTGGGGCCGCCTGCCCCGGGCCGAGCCTCAGGTCTGGACTGTGGAGCCCGTCCGCCCCGTGTCCGGACTGTGGGGCCCGTCCGCCCCGTGTCCGAACTGTGGGGCCCGTCCACCCCGTGTCCGGACTGTGGGGCCCGTCCACCCCGTGTCCGGACTGTGGGGCCCGTCCACCCCGTGTCCGGACTTTGGGGCAGCCTACCCCGTGTCCGGACTGTGGGGCCCGTCCACCCCATCTCCGGACTTTGGGGCAGCCTACCCCGTGTCCGGACTGTGGGGCAGCCTACCCCGTGTCCGGACTGTGGGGCCCGTCCACCCCGTGTACGGACTGTGGGGCCCGTCCACCCCGTGTCCGGACTGTGGGGCCCGTCCACCCCGTGTCCGGACTTTGGGGCAGCCTACCCCGTGTCCGGACTGTGGGGCCCGTCCGCCCCGTGTCCGGACTGTGGGGCCCGTCCGCCCCGTGTCCGGACTGTGGGGCCCGTCCGCCCCGTGTCCGGACTGTGGGGCCCGCCCGCCCCGTGTCCGGACTGTGGGGCCCGTCCGCCCCGTGTCCGGACTGTGGGGCCCGTCCGCCCCGTGTCCGGACTGTGGGGCCCGCCCGCCCCGTGTCCGGAATGTGGGGCCCGCCCGCCCCGTGTCCGGAATGTGGGGCCCGCCCGCCCCGTGTCCGGACTGTGGGGACCGTCCGCCCCGTGTCCGGACTGTGGGGCCCGTCCGCCCCGTGTCCGGACTGTGGGGCCCGTCCGCCCCGTGTCCGGACTGTGGGGCCCGTCCACCCCGTGTCCGGACTTTGGGGCAGCCTACCCGTGTCCGGACTGTGGGGCCCGTCCGCCCCGTGTCCGGACTGTGGGGCCCGTCCGCCCCGTGTACGGACTGTGGGGCCCGTCCACCCCGTGTCCGGACTGTGGGGCCCGCCTACCCCGTGTCCGGACTGTGGGGCCCGCCCACCCAGTGTCCGGACTGTGGGGCCCGTCCACCCCGTGTCCGGACTTTGGGGCAGCCTACCCCGCGTCTGGACTTTGGGGCAGCCTACCCCGTGTCCGGACTGTGGGGCCCGTCTGCCTCGTGTCCGGACTGTGGGGCCTGTCCACCCCGTGTCCGGACTGTGGGGCCCGTCCACCCCGTGTCCGGACTGTGGGGCCCGTCCACCCCATCTCCGGACTTTGGGGCAGCCTACCCCGTGTCCGGACTGTGGGGCCCGTCCGCCCCGTGTACGGACTGTGGGGCCCGTCCACCCCGTGTCCGGACTGTGGGGCCCGTCCACCCCGTGTCCGGACTGTGGGGCCCGCCTACCCCGTGTCCGGACTGTGGGGCCCGCCCGCCCGGGGCCCGCCCGCCCCGTGTCCGGACTGTGGGGACCGTCCGCCCCGTGTCAGGACTGTGAGGCCCGCCTACCCCGTGTCCGGACTGTGGGGCCCGCCCGCCCGGGGCCCGCCCGCCCCGTGTCCGGACTGTGGGGACTGTCCGCCCCGTGTCAGGATTGTGGGGCCCGTCCGCCCCGTGTCCGGACTGTGGGGCCCGTCCGCCCCGTGTCCGGACTGTGGGGCCAGCCCGCCCCTTGTCCGGACTGTGGGACCCGTCCGCCCCGTGTCCGGACTGTGGGGCCCGTCCGCCCCGTGTCCGGACTGTGGGGCCCGTCCGCCCCGTGTCCGGACTGTGGGGACCGTCCGCCCCGTGTCCGGACTGTGGGGCCCGTCCGCCCCGTGTCCGGACTGTGGGGCCCGTCCGCCCCGTGTACGGACTGTGGGGCCCGTCCACCCCGTGTCCGGACTTTGGGGCCCGTCCACCCCGTGTACGGACTGTGGGGCCCGTCCACCCCGTGTCCGGACTTTGGGGCAGCCTACCCCGGGTCCAGCCCCAGGTCTGGACTTTGGGAAATGTCCGCCCCGTGTCAGGACTGTGGGGCCCGTCCACCCTGTGTCTAGAATGTGGGGCCGCCTGCCCCGGGTCTAGCCTCAGGTCTGGACTTTGGGGCCGCCTGCCCCGGGTCTAGCCCCAGGTCTTGACTATGGGTCATGCCCGCCCCGTATCCGGACTGTGGGGCCCGTCCACCCCGTGTCTAGAATGTGGGGCCGCCTGCCCCGGGTCTAGCCTCAGGTCTGGACTGTGGGGCCGCCAGCCCCGGGTTTAGCCCCAGGTCTTGACTATGGGGCATGCCCGCCCCATATCTGGACTGTGGGGCCCGTCCACCCCGTGTCTGGACTGTGGGCCGCCTGCCCCGGGTCTAGCCCCAGGTCTGGACTGTGGGGCCACCTGCCCCGTGATTAGCCCTGTGTCCGGACTGTGGGGCCTGCCCGCCCTGTATCCTGACTGTGGAGCCCGCCCACCCAATGTCCTGACTGTGGGGCCCGCCCTGTGTCCTGACTGTGGGGCCCGTCCGCCCTGTGTCCTGACTGTGGGTCCCGCCCGCCCCATGTCCTGACTGTGGGGCTCGCCCGCCCCGTGTCCAGACTGTGGGGCTCGCCCGCCCCGTGTCCGGACTGTGGGGCTCATCCGCCCCGTGTCCGGACTTTGGGGCCGCCTGCCCCGGGACTAGCCCTGTGTCCGGACTGTGGGGCCCGCCCACCCCGTGTCCGGACTGTGGGGCCCGCCCACCCCGTGTCCGGACTGTGGGGCCCGCCCGCCCCGTGTCCGGACTGTGGGGCCCGTCCGCCCCGTGTCCGGACTGTGGGGCCCGTCCGCCCCGTGTCCGGACTGTGGGGCTCGTCCGCCCCGTGTCCGGACTGTGGGGCCCGCCCGCCCCGTGTCAGGAATGTGGGGCCCGCCCGCCCCGGGGCCCGCCCGCCCCGTGTCCGGACTGTGGGGACCGTCCGCCCCGTGTCCGGACTGTGGGGCCCGTCCGCCCCGTGTCCGGACTGTGGGGCCCGTCCGCCCCGTGTACGGACTGTGGGGCCCGTCCGCCCCGTGTCCGGACTGTGGGGCCCGTCCACCCCGTGTCCGGACTGTGGGGCCCGCCTACCCCGTGTCCGGACTGTGGGGCCCGCCCGCCCCGTGTCCGGACTGTGGGGCCCGTCCGCCCCGTGTCCGGACTGTGGGGCCCGTCCGCCCCGTGTCCGGACTGTGGGGCCCGTCCGCCCCGTGTCCGGACTGTGGGGCCCGCCCACCCCGTGTCCGGAATGTGGGGCCCTCCAGCCCCGTGTCCGGACTGTGGGGACCGTCCGCCCCGTGTCAGGACTGTGGGGCCCGTCCGCCCCGTGTCCGGACTGTGGGGCCCGTCCGCCCCGTGTCCGGACTGTGGGGCCAGCCCGCCCCGTGTCCGGACTGTGGGGCCCGTCCGCCCCGTGTCCGGACTGTGGGGCCCGTCCGCCCCGTGTCCGGACTGTGGGGCCCGTCCGCCCCGTGTCCGGACTGTGGGGCCCGTCCTCCCCGTGTCCGGACTGTGGGGCCCGTCCGCCCCGTGTCCGGACTGTGGGGCCCGTCCGCCCCGTGTCCGGACTGTGGGGCCCGTCCGCCCCGTGTCCGGACTTTGGGGCAGCCTACCCCGGGTCTAGCCCCAGGTCTGGACTTTGGGAAATGTCCGCCCCGTGTCAGGACTGTGGGGCCCGTCCACCCTGTGTCTAGAATGTGGGGCCGCCTGCCCCGGGTCTAGCCTCAGGTCTGGACTTTGGGGCCGCCTGCCCCGGGTCTAGCCCCAGGTCTTGACTATGGGTCATGCCCGCCCCGTATCCGGACTGTGGGGCCCGTCCACCCCGTGTCTAGAATGTGGGGCCGCCTGCCCCGGGTCTAGCCTCAGGTCTGGACTGTGGGGCCGCCAGCCCCGGGTTTAGCCCCAGGTCTTGACTATGGGGCATGCCCGCCCCATATCTGGACTGTGGGGCCCGTCCACCCCGTGTCTGGACTGTGGGCCGCCTGCCCCGGGTCTAGCCCCAGGTCTGGACTGTGGGGCCACCTGCCCCGTGATTAGCCCTGTGTCGGGACTGTGGGGCCTGCCCGCCCTGTATCCTGACTGTGGAGCCCGCCCGCCCAATGTCCTGACTGTGGGGCCCGCCCTGTGTCCTGACTGTGGGGCCCGTCCGCCCTGTGTCCTGACTGTGGGTCCCGCCCGCCCCATGTCCTGACTGTGGGGCTCGCCCGCCCCGTGTCCAGACTGTGGGGCTCGCCCGCCCCGTGTCCGGACTGTGGGGCTCATCCGCCCCGTGTCCGGACTTTGGGGCCGCCTGCCCCGGGACTAGCCCTGTGTCCGGACTGTGGGTCCCGCCCGCCCCATGTCCTGACTGTGGGGCTCGCCCGCCCCGTGTCCAGACTGTGGGGCCCGCCCACCCCGTGTCCGGACTGTGGGGCCCGTCCGCCCCGTGTCCGGACTGTGGGGCCCGTCCGCCCCGTGTCCGGACTGTGGGGCCCGTCCGCCCCGTGTCCGGACTGTGGGGCTCGTCCGCCCCGTGTCCGGACTGTGGGGCTCGTCCGCCCCGTGTCCGGACTGTGGGGCCCGCCCGCCCCGTGTCCGACTGTGGGGCCCGCCCGCCCCGTGTCCGGACTGTGGGGCCCGTCCGCCCCGTGTCCGGACTGTGGGGCCCGTCCGCCCCGTGTCCGGACTGTGGGGCCAGCCCGCCCCGTGTCCGGACTGTGGGGCCAGCCCGCCCCGTGTCCGGACTGTGGGGCTCATCCGCCCCGTGTCCGGACTTTGGGGCCGCCTGCCCCGGGACTAGCCCTGTGTCCGGACTGTGGGGCCCGCCCACCCCGTGTCCGGACTGTGGGGCCCGTCCGCCCCGTGTCCGGACTGTGGGGCCCGTCCGCCCCGTGTCCGGACTGTGGGGCCCGTCCGCCCCGTGTCCGGACTGTGGGGCTCGTCCGCCCCGTGTCCGGACTGTGGGGCTCGTCCGCCCCGTGTCCGGACTGTGGGGCCCGCCCGCCCCGTGTCCGACTGTGGGGCCCGCCCGCCCCGTGTCCGGACTGTGGGGCCCGTCCGCCCCGTGTCCGGACTGTGGGGCCCGTCCGCCCCGTGTCCGGACTGTGGGGCCAGCCCGCCCCGTGTCCGGACTGTGGGGCCAGCCCGCCCCGTGTCCGGACTGTGGGGCCCGTCCGCCCCGTGTCCGGACTGTGGGGCCCGTCCGCCCCGTGTCCGGACTGTGGGGCCCGTCCGCCCCGTGTCCGGACTGTGGGGCCCGTCCACCCCGTGTCCGGCCTGTGGGGCCGCCTGCCCCGGCTCTAGCCCCAGGTCAGGACTGTGGGGCATGCCCGCCCCGTGTCAGAACTGTGGGGCCCGTCCGCCCCGTGTCCGGACTGTGGGGCCGCCTGCCCCGGGACTAGCCCCGTGTACGGACTGTGGGGCCCGCCCGCCCCATGTCGTAACTATGGGCCCGCCCGCCCCGAGCCTGGACTGTGGGGCCCGTCCGCCCAGATTTTGGACTGTGGGGCCCGTCCGCTCCAAGCGTGGACTGTGGGGCCCGTCTGCCCCGAGCGTGGACTGTGGGGCCAGAGCGTGGACTGTGGGGCCTGTTCGCTCCGAGCCAATACTGTGGGGCCCATCCGCCCCGAGTCTGGACTGTGGGGCCCATCCGCCCCGAGCCTGGACTGTGTGGCCCCCCGCCCCGGGTCTGAAATGTGGGGCCGGCTTCCCCGGGTTTAGCCTGGACTGTGGGGCCCGCCCACCCTATGTCTGGACTGTGGCCGCCCCGTGTCTGGACTTTGGGGCAGCCTACCCCGGGTCTAGCCCCAGGTCTGGACTGTGGGGCATGTCCGCCCCGTGTCAGGACTGTGGGGCCCGTCCACCCCGTATCTGGACTGTGGGGCCGCCTGCCCCGGGCCGAGCATCAGGTCTGGACTGTGGAGCCCGTCCGCCCCGAGCCTGGACTGTGGGGCTCGTTCGCCCCGAGCCAATACTGTGGGGCCCATCCGCCCCGAGCCTGGACTGTGGGGCCCATCCGCCCCGAGCCTGGACTGTGTGGCCCCCCGCCCCGGGTCTGAAATGTGGGGCCGGCTTCCCCGGGTTTAGCCCCGAGCCTGGACTGTGGGGCCCGTCCACCCCGTGTCCGGACTGTGGGGCCCGCCCACCCTGTGTCCGGACTGTGGGGCCCGTCCACCCCGTGTCCGGACTGTGGGGCCCGTCCGCCCCGTGTCCGGACTGTGGGGCCCGTCCGCCCCGTGTCCGGACTGTGGGGCCCGTCCGCCCCGTGTCCGGACTGTGGGGCCCGTCCGCCCCGTGTCTGGACTGTGGGGCCCGTCCGCCCCAAGTCCGGACTGTGGGGCCCGTCCACCCCGTGTCCGGACTGTGGGGCCCGTCCGCCCCGTGTCCGGACTGTGGGGCCCGTCCGCCCCGTGACCGGACTGTGGGGCCCGTCCGCCCCGTGTCTGGACTGTGGGGCCCGTCCGCCCCGTGTCTGGACTGTGGGGCCCGTCCGCCCCGTGTCTGGACTGTGGGGCCCGTCCGCCCCGTGTCTGGACTGTGGGGCCCGTCCGCCCCGTGTCTGGACTGTGGGGCCCGTCCGCCCCGTGTCTGGACTGTGGGGCCCGTCCGCCCCGTGTCTGGACTGTGGGGCCCGTCCGCCCCGTGTCTGGACTGTGGGGCCCGTCCGCCCCGTGTCCGGACTGTGGGGCCCGTCCGCCCCGTGTCCGGACTGTGGGGCCCGTCCGCCCCTTGTCCGGACTGTGGGGCCCGTCCGCCCCGTGTCCGGACTGTGGGGTCCGCCCGCCCCATGTCCTGACTGTGGGGTCCGCCCACACCATGTCCTGACTGTGGGGCCCGCCCGCCCCGTGTCCTGACTGTGGGGTCCACCCCGTGTCCGCCCGCCCCGTGTTCTGACTGTGGGGCTCGCCCGCCGCGTGTCCTGACTGTGGGGCTCGCCCGCCCCGTGTCCTGACTGTGGGGCTTGCCCGCCCCGCGTCCTGACTGTGGGGCTCGCCCGCACCGTGTCCAGACTGTGGGGCTCATCCGCCCCGTGTCCAGATTGTGGGGCTCATCCGCCCCGTGTCTGGACTTTGGGGCCGCCTGCCTCGGGTCTAGCCCCGTTTCCGGACTGTGGGGCACGCCCGCCCCAAGCTTGGACTGTGGGGCCAGTCCGTCCCGGGTCTTGCCTCGAGCCTGGAATGTGGGGCACGGCCGCCCTATATCCGGACTGCGGCCTCCCAGTGTCCGGACTATGGGCCCGTCCGCCCCGTGTCCGGACTGTGGGGCCGCCTGCATCGGGTCTAGCCCCAGGTCTGGACTGTGGGGCCCCCCGCCCGCCCCAGGTCCGGACGGTGGGGCCGCCCGCCCCGAGTCTAGCCCCAGGTCTGGACTGTGGGGCCCCCCGCCAGCCCCGGGTACGGACTGTGGGGCCCCCCGCCCACCCTGGGTACGGACTGTGGGGCCCCCCGCTCGCCCCGAGTCTGGACTGTGGGGAAGCCTGCCCCGGGTCTGGACTGTGGGGCATGTCCGCCCCATGTCAGGACTGTGGGGCCCGTCCACCCCGTGTCTGGACTGTGGGGCCGCCTGCCCCTGGTCTAGCCTAAGGTCTGGACTGTGGGGCCGCCTGCCCCGGGACTAGCCCCGTGTCCGGACTGTGGGGCCTGTCCGCCCCGAGCCTGGACTGTGGGGCCCGTCCGCCCCGAGCCTGGACTGTGGGGCCCCCCGCCCGCACCGGGTACGGACTGTGGGGCCCCCCGCTCGCCCCGAGTCTGGACTGTGGGGCAGCCTGCCCCGGGTCTGGACTGTGGGGCATGTCCGCCCCATGTCAGGACTGTGGGACCCGTTCACCCCGTGTCTGGACTGTGGGGCCGCCTGCCCCTGGTCTAGCCTCAGATCTGGACTGTGGGGCCGCCTGCCCCGGGACTAGCCCCGAGCCTGGACTGTGGGGCCCGTCCGCCCCGAGCCTGGACTGTGGGGCCCGTCCGCCATATGTCCGGACTGTGGCTCCCCCCGTGTCCGGACTGTGGGGCCCATCCGCCCCGTGTCCGGACTGTGGGGCCCGTCCGCCCCGTGTCCGGACTGTGGGGCCCGTCCGCCCCGTGTCCGGACTGTGGGGCCCGTCCGCCCCGTGTCCGGACTGTGGGGCCCGTCCGCCCCGTGTCCGGACTGTGGGGCCCGTCCGCCCCGTGTCCGGACTGTGGGGCCCGTCCGCCCCGTGTCCGGACTGTGGGGCCCGTCCGCCCCGTGTCCGGACTGTGGGGCCCGTCCGCCCCGTGTCCGGACTGTGGGTCCCGCCCGCCCCGTGTCCTGACTATGGGTCCCGCCCGCCCCGTTTCCTGACTGTGGGTCCCGCCCGCCCCGTGTCCGGACTGTGGGGCCCTTCCGCCCCGTGTCCGGACTGTGGGGCCCGTCCGCCCCGTGTCCGGACTGTGGGGCCCGTCCGCCCCGTGTCCGGACTGTGGGGCCCGTCCGCCCCGTGTCCGGACTGTGGGGCCCGTCCGCCCCGTGTCCGGACTGTGGTGCCCGTCCGCCCCGTGTCCGGACTGTGGGCCGCCTGCCCCGGGTCTAGCCCCAGGTCTGGACTGTGGGGCCGCCAGCCCCGGGTTTAGCCCCAGGTCTTGACTATGGGGCATGCCCGCCCCATATCTGGACTGTGGGGCCCGTCCACCCCGTGTCTGGACTGTGGGCCGCCTGCCCCGGGTCTAGCCCCAGGTCTGGACTGTGGGGCCACCTGCCCCGGGATTAGCCCTGTATCCTGACTGTGGGGCCTGCCCGCCCTGTATCCTGACTGTGGAGCCCGCCCGCCCAATGTCCTGACTGTGGGGCCCGCCCTGTGTCCTGACTGTGGGGCCCGTCCGCCCGCCCCATGTCCTGACTGTGGGGCTCGCCCGCCCCGTGTCCAGACTGTGGGGCTCGCCCGCCCCGTGTCCGGACTGTGGGGCTCATCCGCCCCGTGTCCGGACTTTGGGGCCGCCTGCCCCGGGACTAGCCCTGTGTCCGGACTGTGGGGCCTGCCCGCCCTGTATCCTGACTGTGGAGCCCGCCCGCCCAATGTCCTGACTGTGGGGCCCGCTCTGTGTCCTCACTCTGGGGCCCGTCCGCCCCGTGTCCTGACTGTGGGTCCCGCCCGCCCCGTGTCCTGACTGTGGGGCCCGTCCGCCCCGTGTCCGGACTGTGGGGCCCGTCCGCCCGTGTCCAGACTGTGGGGCCCGTCCGCCCCGTGTCCGGACTGTGGGGCGCGTCCCCCCGTTTCCGGACAGTGGGGCCCGTCCACCCCGTGTCCGGACTGTGGGGCCCGTCCACCCCGTGTCCGGACTGTGGGGCCCATCCGCCCCGTGTCCGGACTGTGGGTCGCCTGCCCCGGGTCTAGCCCCAGGTCTGGACTGTGGGGCATGTCCGCCCCATGTCAGGTCTGTGAGGCCCGTCCACCCCGTGTCTAGAATATGGGACCGCCTGCCCCGGGTCTAGCCTCAGGTCTGGACTGTGGGGCCGCCTGACCCGGGTCTAGCCCCAGGTCTGGACTATGGGGCATGCCCGCCCCGTGTCCGGACTGTGGGGCCCGTCCACCCCGTGTCTGGACTATGGGCCGCCTGCCCCGGGTCTAGCCCCAGGTCTGGACTGTGGGGCCCGCCCGACCCGTGTCCTGACTGTGGGGCCCGCCCGCCCCATTTCCTGACTGTGGAGCCCGCCCGCCCCATGTCCTGACTGTGGAGCCCGCCCGCCCCATGTCCTGACTGTGGAGCCCGCCCGCCCCATGTCCTGACTGTGGGGCACGCCCGCCCCATGTCCTGACTGTGGGGCCCGCCCGCCCCATGTCCTGACTGTGGGGCCCGCCCGCCCCGTGTCCTGGCTGTGGGGCCCGCCCGCCCCGTGTCCTGACTGTGGGCCCGCCCGCCCCGTGTCCTGACTGTGGGTCCCGCCCGCCCCGTGTCCTGACTGTGGGGCTCGCCCGCCCCGTGTCCTGACTGTGGGGCTCGCCCGCCCCGTGTCCTGACTGTGGGGCTCGCCCGCCCCGTGTCCTGACTGTGGGGCTCGCCCGCCCCGTGTCCAGACTGTGGGGCTCATCCGCCCCGTGTCTGGACTTTGGGGCCGCCTGCCCCGGGTCTAGCCCCGTTTCCTGTCTGTGGGGCACGCCCGCCCCAAGCTTGGACTGTGGGGCCCGTCCGTCCCGGGTCTAGCCCCGAGCCTGGACTGTGGCGCCCGGCCGCCCTATGTCCGGACTGCGGCCGCCCAGTGTCCGGACTATGGGCCCGTCCGCCCCGTGTCCGGACTGTGGGGCCGCCTGCCCCGGGTCTAGCCTCAGGTCTGGACTGTGGGGCCGCCTGCCCCGGGTCTAGCCCCACGTCCTGACTATGGGTCATGCCCGCCCCGTATCCGGACTGTGGGGCCCGTCCACCCCGTGTCTAGAATGTGGGGCCGCCTGCCCCGGGTCTAGCCTCAAGTCTGGACTGTGGGGCCGCCAGCCACGGGTTTAGCCCCAAGTCTTGATTATGGGGCATGCCCGCCCCGTATCTGGACTGTGGGGCCCGTCCACCCCGTGTCTGGACTGTGGGCCGCCTGCCCCGGGTCTAGCCCCAGGTCTGGACTGTGGGGCCACCTGCCCCGGGATTAGCCCTGTGTCCGGACTGTGGGGCCTGCCCGCCCTGTATCCTGACTGTGGAGCCCGCCCACCCAATGTCCTGACTGTGGGGCCCGCCTTGTGTCCTGACTGTGGGGCCCGTCCGCCCCGTGTCCTGACTGTGGGTCCCGACCGCCCCGTGTCCAGACTGTGGGGCTCGTCCGCCCCGTGTCCGGACTGTGGGGCCCGTCCGCCCCGTGTCCGGACTGTGGGGCTCGTCCGCCCCGTGTCCGGACTGTGGGGCGCGTCCCCCCGTTTCCGGACAGTGGGGCCCGTCCACCCCGTGTCCGGACTGTGGGGCCCGTCCACCCCGTGTCCGGACTGTGGGGCCCATCCGCCCCGTGTCCGGACTGTGGGGCCCGTCCACCCCGTGTCCGGACTGTGGGTCGCCTGCCCCGGGTCTAGCCCCAGGTCTGGACTGTGGGGCATGTCCGCCCCATGTCAGGTCTGTGAGGCCCGTCCACCCCGTGTCTAGAATATGGGACCGCCTGCCCCGGGTCTAGCCTCAGGTCTGGACTGTGGGGCCGCCTGCCCCGGGTCTAGCCCCAGGTCTGGACTATGGGGCATGCCCGCCCCGTGTCCGGACTGTGGGGCCCGTCCACCCCGTGTCTGGACTATGGGCCGCCTGCCCCGGGTCTAGCCCCAGGTCTGGACTGTGGGGCCCGCCCGACCCGTGTCCTGACTGTGGGGCCCGCCCGCCCCATGTCCTGACTGTGGAGCCCGCCCGCCCCATGTCCTGACTGTGGAGCCCGCCCGCCCCATGTCCTGACTGTGGGGCCCGCCCGCCCCATGTCCTGACTGTGGGGCCCGCCCGCCCCATGTCCTGACTGTGGGGCCCGCCCACCCCATGTCCTGGCTGTGGGGCCCGCCCGCCCCATGTCCTGACTGTGGGCCCGCCCGCCCCGTGTCCTGACTGTGGGGCCCGCCCGCCCCGTGTCCTGACTGTGGGTCCCACCCGCCCCGTGTCCTGACTGTGGGGCTCGCCCGCCCCGTGTCCTGACTGTGGGGCTCGCCCGCCCCGTGTCCTGACTGTGGGGCTCGCCCGCCCCGTGTCCAGACTGTGGGGCTCATCCGCCCCGTGTCTGGACTTTGGGGCCGCCTGCCCCGGGTCTAGCCCCGTTTCCTGTCTGTGGGGCACGCCCGCCCCAAGCTTGGACTGTGGGGCCCGTCCGTCCCGGGTCTAGCCCCGAGCCTGGACTGTGGCGCCCGGCCGCCCTATGTCCGGACTGCGGCCGCCCAGTGTCCGGACTATGGGCCCGTCCGCCCCGTGTCCGGACTGTGGGGTCGCCTGCCCCGGGTCTAGCCTCAGGTCTGGACTGTGGGGCCGCCTGCCCCGGGTCTAGCCCCACGTCCTGACTATGGGTCATGCCCGCCCCGTATCCGGACTGTGGGGCCCGTCCACCCCGTGTCTAGAATGTGGGGCCGCCTGCCCCGGGTCTAGCCTCAAGTCTGGACTGTGGGGCCGCCAGCCACGGGTTTAGCCCCAAGTCTTGATTATGGGGCATGCCCGCCCCGTATCTGGACTGTGGGGCCCGTCCACCCCGTGTCTGGACTGTGGGCCGCCTGCCCCGGGTCTAGCCCCAGGTCTGGACTGTGGGGCCACCTGCCCCGGGATTAGCCCTGTGTCCGGACTGTGGGGCCTGCCCGCCCTGTATCCTGACTGTGGAGCCCGCCCACCCAATGTCCTGACTGTGGGGCCCGCCTTGTGTCCTGACTGTGGGGCCCGTCTGCCCCGTGTCCTGACTGTGGGTCCCGACCGCCCCGAGTCCAGACTGTGGGGCTCGTCCGCCCCGTGTCCGGACTGTGGGGCCCGTCCGCCCCGTGTCCGGACTGTGGGGCCCGTCCGCCCCGTGTCCGGACTGTGGGGCCCGTACGCCCCGTGTCCGGACTGTGGGGCCCGTCCGTCCCGTGTCCGGACTGTGGGGCCCGTCCGCCCCGTGTCCGGACTGTGGGGCCCGTCCGCCCCGTGTCCGGACTGTGGGGCCCGTCCGCCCCGTGTCCGGACTGTGGGGCCCGTCCGCCCCGTGTCCGGACTGTGGGGCCCGTCCGCCCCGTGTCCGGACTGTGGGGCGCGTCCCCCCGTGTCCGGACTGTGGGGCCCGTCCACCCCGTGTCCGGACTGTGGGGCCCGTCCACCCCGTGTCCGGACTGTGGGGCCCGTCCACCCCGTGTCCGGACTGTGGGGCCCGTCCACCCCGTGTCCGGACTGTGGGTCGCCTGCCCCGGGTCTAGCCCCAGGTCTGGACTGTGGGGCATGTCCGCCCCATGTCAGGTCTGTGAGGCCCGTCCACCCCGTGTCTAGAATATGGGACCGCCTGCCCCGGGTCTAGCCTCAGGTCTGGACTGTGGGGCCGCCTGCCCCGGGTGTAGCCCCAGGTCTGGACTATGGGGCATGCCCGCCCCGTGTCCGGACTGTGGGGCCCGTCCACCCCGTGTCTGGACTATGGGCCGCCTGCCCCGGGTCTAGCCCCAGGTCTGGACTGTGGGGCCCGCCCGACCCGTGTCCTGACTGTGGGGCCCGCCTGCCCCATGTCCTGACTGTGGAGCCCGCCCGCCCCATGTCCTGACTGTGGAGCCCGCCCGCCCCATGTCCTGACTGTGGGGCCCGCCCGCCCCATGTCCTGACTGTGGGGCCCGCCCGCCCCATGTCCTGACTGTGGGCCCGCCCGCCTCATGTCCTGACTGTGGGCCGCCCGCCCCGTGTCCTGACTGTGGGTCCCGCCCGCCCCGTGTCCTGACTGTGGGGCTCGCCCGCCCCGTGTACTGACTGTGGGGCCCAGTGTCCGGACTATGGGCCCGTCCGCCCCGTTTCCGGACTGTGGGGCCGCCTGCCCCGGGTCTAGCCTCAGGTCTGGACTGTGGGGCCGCCTGCCCCGGGTCTAGCCCCACGTCTTGACTATGGGTCATGCCCGCCCCGTATCCGGACTGTGGGGCCCGTCCACCCCGTGTCTAGAATGTGGGGCCGCCTGCCCCGGGTCTAGCCTCAAGTCTGGACTGTGGGGCCGCCAGCCCCGGGTTTAGCCCCAAGTCTTGATTATGGGGCATGCCCGCCCCGTATCTGGACTGTGGGGCCCGTCCACCCCGTGTCTGGACTGTGGGCCGCCTGCCCCGGGTCTAGCCCCAGGTCTGGACTGTGGGGCCACCTGCCCCGGGATTAGCCCTGTGTCCGGACTGTGGGGCCTGCCCGCCCTGTATCCTGACTGTGGAGCCCGCCCACCCAATGTCCTGACTGTGGGGCCCGCCTTGTGTCCTGACTGTGGGGCCCGTCCGCCCCGTGTCCTGACTGTGGGTCCCGACCGCCCCGTGTCCAGACTGTGGGGCTCGCCCGCCCCGTGTCCAGACTGTGGGGCTCATCCGCCCCGTGTCCAGACTTTGGGGCCGCCTGCCCCGGGACAAGCCCCGTGTCCGGACTGTGAGGCCCGTCCGCCCCGAGCCCGGACTGTGGGGCCCATCCGCCCCGTGTCCGGACTGTGGGGCCCGTCCGCCCCGTGTCCGGACTGTGGGGCCCGTCCGCCCCGTGTCCGGACTGTGGGGCGCGTCCCCCCGTGTCCGGACAGTGGGGCCCGTCCACCCCGTGTCCGGACTGTGGGGCCCGTCCACCCCGTGTCCGGACTGTGGGGCCCATCCGCCCCGTGTCCGGACTGTGGGGCCCGTCCACCCCGTGTCCGGACTGTGGGTCGCCTGCCCCGGGTCTAGCCCCAGGTCTGGACTGTGGGGCATGTCCGCCCCATGTCAGGTCTGTGAGGCCCGTCCACCCCGTGTCTAGAATATGGGACCGCCTGCCCTGGGTCTAGACTCAGGTCTGGACTGTGGGGCCGACTGCCCCGGGTCTAGCCCCAGGTCTGGACTATGGGGCATGCCCGCCCCGTGTCCGGACTGTGGGGCCCGTCCACCCCGTGTCTGGACTATGGGCCGCCTGCCCCGGGTCTAGCCCCAGGTCTGGACTGTGGGGCCCGCCCGACCCGTGTCCTGACTGTGGGGCCCGCCTGCCCCATGTCCTGACTGTGGAGCCCGCCCGCCCCATGTCCTGACTGTGGAGCCCGCCCGCCCCATGTCCTGACTGTGGGGCCCGCCCGCCCCATGTCCTGACTGTGGGGCCCGCCCGCCTCGTGTCCTGACTGTGGGGCCCGCTCGCCCCGTGTCCTGACTGTGGGTCCCGTTCGCCCCGTGTCCTGACTGTGGGGCTCGCCCGCCCCGTGTACTGACTGTGGGGCTCGCCCGCCCCGTGTCCTGACTGTGGGGCTCGCCCGCCCCGTGTCCTGACTGTGGGGCTCGCCCGCCCCGTGTCCAGACTGTGGGGCTCATCCGCCCCGTGTCTGGACTTTGGGGCCGCCTGCCCCGGGTCTAGCCCCGTTTCCTGTCTGTGGGGCACGCCCGCCCCAAGCTTGGACTGTGGGGCCCGTCCGTCCCGGGTCTAGCCCCGAGCCTGGACTGTGGCGCCCGGCCGCCCTATGTCCGGACTGCGGCCGCCCAGTGTCCGGACTATGGGCCCGTCCGTCCCGTTTCCGGACTGTGGGGCCGCCTGCCCCGGGTCTAGCCTCAGGTCTGGACTGTGGGGCCGCCTGCCCCGGGTCTAGCCCCACGTCTTGACTATGGGTCATGCCCGCCCCGTATCTGGACTGTGGGGCACGTCCACCCCGTGTCTAGAATGTGGGGCCACCTGCCCCGGGTCTAGCCTCAAGTCTGGACTGTGGGGCCGCCAGCCCCGGGTTTAGCCCCAAGTCTTGATTATGGGGCATGCCCGCCCCGTATCTGGACTGTGGGGCCCGTCCACCCCGTGTCTGGACTGTGGGCCGCCTGCCCCGGGTCTAGCCCCAGGTCTGGACTGTGGGGCCACCTGCCCCGGGATTAGCCCTGTGTCCGGACTGTGGGGCCTGCCCGCCCTGTATCCTGACTGTGGAGCCCGCCCACCCAATGTCCTGACTGTGGGGCCCGCCTTGTGTCCTGACTGTGGGGCCCGTCCGCCCCGTGTCCTGACTGTGGGTCCCGACCGACCCGTGTCCAGACTGTGGGGCTCGCCCGCCCCGTGTCCAGACTGTGGGGCTCATCCGCCCCGTGTCCAGACTTTGGGGCCGCCTGCCCCGGGACAAGCCCCGTGTCCGGACTGTGAGGCCCGTCCGCCCCGAGCCCGGACTGTGGGGCCCATCCGCCCCGTGTCCGGACTGTGGGGCCCGTCCGCCCCGTGTCCGGACTGTGGGGCCCGTCCGCCCCGTGTCCGGACTGTGGGGCCCGTCCGCCCCGTGTCCGGACTGTGGGGCCCGTCCGCCCCGTGTCCGGACTGTGGGGCCCGTCCGCCCCGTGTCCGGACTGTGGGGCCCGCCCACCCCGTGTCCGGACTGTGGGGCCCGTCCACCCCGTGTCTAGAATGTGGGGCTGCCTGCCCCGGGTCTAGCCTCAGGTCTGGACTGTGGGGCCGCCAGCCCCGGGTTTAGCCCCAGGTCTTGACTATGGGGCATGCCCGCCCCATTTCTGGACTGTGGGGCACATCCGCCCCGTGTCCGGACTGTGGGGCCCGTCCGCCCCGTGTCCGGACTGTGGGGCCCATCCGCCCCGTGTCCGGACTGTGGGGCCCGTCCGCCCCGTGTCCGGACTGTGGGGCCCGCCCACCCCGTGTCCGGACTGTGGGGCCCGTCCACCCCGTGTCCGGACTGTGGGGCCCGTCCACCCCGTGTCCGGACTGTGGGGCCCGTCCACCCCGTGTCCGGACTGTGGGGCCCGTTCACCCCGTGTCCGGACTTTGGGGCAGCCTACCCCGGGTCTAGCCCCAGGTCTGGACTGTGGGGCATGTCCGCCCCGTGTCAGGACTGTGGGGCCCGTCCACCCTGTGTCTAGAATGTGGGGCCGCCTGCCCCGGGTCTAGCCTCAGGTCTGGACTGTGGGGCCGCCTGCCCCGGGTCTAGCCCCAGGTCTTGACTAGGGGTCATGCCCACCCCGTATCCGGACTGTGGGGCCCGTCCACCCCGTGTCTAGAATGTGGGGCCGCCTGCCCCGGGTCTAGCCTCAGGTCTGGACTGTGGGGACGCCAGCCCCGGGTTTAGCCCCAGGTCTTGACTATGGGGCATGCCCGCCCCATATCTGGACTGTGGGGCCCGTCCACCCCGTGTCTGGACTGTGGGCCGCCTGCCCCGGGTCTAGCCCCAGGTCTGGACTGGGGGGCCACCTGCCCCGGGATTAGCCCTGTGTCCGGACTGTGGGGCCTGTCCGCCCTGTATCCTGACTGTGGAGCCCGCCCGCCCAATGTCCTGACTGTGGGGCCCGCCCTGTGTCCTGACTGTGGGGCCCGTCCGCCCTGTGTCCTGACTGAGGGTCCCGCCCGCCCCGTGTCCTGACTGTGGGGCTCGCCCGCCCCGTGTCCAGACTGTGGGGCTCGCCCGCCCCGTGTCCAGACTGTGGGGCTCATCCGCCCCGTGTCCGGATTTGGGGCCGCCTGCCCCGGGACTACCCCCGTGTCCGGACTGTGAGGCCCGTCCGCCCTGAGCCTGGACTGTGGGGCCCGTCCGCCCCGTGTCCGGACTGTGGGGCCCGTCCGCCCCGTGTCCGGACTGTGGGGCCCGTCCGCCCCGTGTCCGGACTGTGGGGCCCGTCCGCCCCGTGTCCGGACTGTGGGGCCCGTCCGCCCAGTGTCCGGACTGTGGGGCCCTTCCGCCCCGTGTCCGGACTGTGGGGCCCGTCCGCCCCGTGTCCGGACTGTGGGGCCCGTCCGCCCCGTGTCCGGACTGTGGGGCCCGTCCGCCCCTTGTCTGAACTGTGGGGCCCGTCCGCCCCTTGTCCGGACTGTGGGGCCCGTCCGCCCCGTGTCCGGACTGTGGGGCCCACCCGCCCCATGTCCTGACTGTGGAGCCCGCCTGCCCCATGTCCTGACTGTGGGGCCCGCCCGCCCCATGTCCTGACTGTGGGGCCCGCCCGCCCCATGTCCTGACTGTGGGGCCCGCCCGCCCCGTGTCTTGACTGTGGGTCCCGCCCGCCCCGTGTCCTGACTGTGGGTCCCGCCCGCCCCGTGTCCTGACTGTGGGGCTCGCCCACCCCGTGTCCGGACTGTGGGGCCCGTCCGCCCCGTGTCCGGACTGTGGGGCCCGCCCACCCCGTGTCCGGACTGTGGGGCCCGTCCACCCCGTGTCCGGACTGTGGGGCCCGTCCACCCCGTGTCCGGACTGTGGGGCCCGTTCACCCCGTGTCCGGACTTTGGGGCAGCCTACCCCGGGTCTAGCCCCAGGTCTGGACTGTGGGGCATGTCCGCCCCGTGTCAGGACTGTGGGGCCCGTCCACCCTGTGTCTAGAATGTGGGGCCGCCTGCCCCGGGTCTAGCCTCAGGTCTGGACTGTGGGGCCGCCTGCCCCGGGTCTAGCCCCAGGTCTTGACTATGGGTCATGCCCACCCCGTATCCGGACTGTGGGGCCCGTCCACCCCGTGTCTAGAATGTGGGGCCGCCTGCCCCGGGTCTAGCCTCAGGTCTGGACTGTGGGGACGCCAGCCCCGGGTTTAGCCCCAGGTCTTGACTATGGGGCATGCCCGCCCCATATCTGGACTGTGGGGCCCGTCCACCCCGTGTCTGGACTGTGGGCCGCCTGCCCCGGGTCTAGCCCCAGGTCTGGACTGGGGGGCCACCTGCCCCGGGATTAGCCCTGTGTCCGGACTGTGGGGCCTGTCCGCCCTGTATCCTGACTGTGGAGCCCGCCCGCCCAATGTCCTGACTGTGGGGCCCGCCCTGTGTCCTGACTGTGGGGCCCGTCCGCCCTGTGTCCTGACTGAGGTTCCCGCCCGCCCCGTGTCCTGACTGTGGGGCTCGCCCGCCCCGTGTCCAGACTGTGGGGCTCGCCCGCCCCATGTCCAGACTGTGGGGCTCATCCGCCCCGTGTCCGGATTTGGGGCCGCCTGCCCCGGGACTACCCCCGTGTCCGGACTGTGAGGCCCGTCCGCCCTGAGCCTGGACTGTGGGGCCCGTCCGCCCCGTGTCCGGACTGTGGGGCGCGTCCACCCCGTGTCCGGACTGTGGGGCCCGTCCACCCCGTGTCTGGACTGTGGGGCCCGTCCACCCCGTGTCCGGACTGTGGGGCCCGTCCACCCCGTGTCCGGACTGTGGGTCGCCTGCCCCGGGTCTAGCCCCAGGTCTGGACTGTGGGGCATGTCCGCCCCATGTCAGGTCTGTGAGGCCCGTCCACCCCGTGTCTAGAATATGGGACCGCCTGCCCCGGGTCTAGCCTCAGGTCTGGACTGTGGGGCCGCCTGCCCCGGGTCTAGCCCCAGGTCTGGACTATGGGGCATGCCCGCCCCGTGTCCGGACTGTGGGGCCCGTCCACCCCGTGTTTGGACTATGGGCCGCCTGCCCCGGGTCTAGCCCCAGGTCTGGACTGTGGGGCCCGCCCGCCCCGTGTCCTGACTGTGGGGCCCACCCGCCCCATGTCCTGACTGTGGAGCCCGCCCGCCCCATGTCCTGACTGTGGGGCCCGCCCGCCCCGGGGCCCGCCCGCCCCATGTCCTGACTGTGGGGCCCGCCCGCCCCATGTCCTGACTATGGGGCCCGCCCGCCCCGTGTCCTGACTGGGGGCCCGCCCGCCCCGTGTCCTGACTGTGGGTCCCGCCCGCCCCGTGTCCTGACTGTGGGGCTCGCCCGCCCCGTGTCCTGACTGTGGGGCTCGCCCGCCCCGTGTCCTGACTGTGGGGCTCGCCCGCCCCATGTCCAGACTGTGGGGCTCATCCGCCCCGTGTCTGGACTTTGGGGCCGCCTGCCCTGGGTCTAGCCCCGTTTCCGGTCTGTGGGGCACGCCCGCCCCAAGCTTGGACTGTGGGGCCCGTCCGTCCCGGGTCTAGCCCCGAGCTTGGACTGTGGGGCCCGGCCGCCCCATGTCCAGACTGCGGCCGCCCAGTGTCCGGACTATGGGCCCGTTCACCCCGTGTCCGGACTGTGGGGCCGCCTGCATCGGGTCTAGCCCCAGGTCTGGACTGTGGGGCCCCCCGCCCGCCCCAGGTCCGGACGGTGGGGCCGCCCGCCCCGAGTCTAGCCCCAGGTCTGGACTGTGGGGCCCCCCGCCAGCCCCGGGTACGGACTGTGGGGCCCCCCGCCCGCCCCGGGTACGGACTGTGGGGCCCCCCGCTCGCCCCGAGTCTGGACTGTGGGGAAGCCTGCCCCGGGTCTGGACTGTGGGGCAAGTCCGCCCCATGTCAGGACTGTGGGGCCCGTCCACCCCGTGTCTGGACTGTGGGGCCGCCTGCCCCTGGTCTAGCCTCAGGTCTGGACTGTGGGGCCGCCTGCCCCGGGACTAGCCCCGTGTCCGGACTGTGGGGCCCGTCCGCCCCGAGCCTGGACTGTGGGGCCCGTCCGCCCGAGCCTGGACTGTGGGGCCCCCCGCCCGCCCCGGGTATGGACTGTGGGGCCCCCCGCTCGCCCCGAGTCTGGACTGTGGGGCTCGCCAGCCCCGTGTCCACACTGTGGGGCTCTTCCGCCCCGTGTTTGGACTTTGGGGCCGCCTGCCCCGGGTCTAGCCCCGTTTCCGGTCTGTGGGGCACGCCCGCCCCATGTCCTGACTGTGGGGCCCGCCCGCCCCATGTCCTGACTGTGGGGCCCGCCCGCCCCGTGTCCTGACTGTGGGTCCCGCCCGCCCCGTGTCCTGACTGTGGGGCTCGCCCGCCCCGTGTCCTGACTGTGGGGCTCGCCCGCCCCGTGTCCTGACTGTGGGGCTCGCCCGCCCCGTGTCCTGACTGTGGGGCTCGCCCGCCCCGTGTCCTGACTGTGGGGCTCGCCCGCCCCATGTCCAGACTGTGGGGCTCATCCGCCCCGTGTCTGGACTTTGGGGCCGCCTGCCCTGGGTCTAGCCCCGTTTCCGGTCTGTGGGGCACGCCCGCCCCAAGCTTGGACTGTGGGGCCCGTCCGTCCCGGGTCTAGCCCCGAGCTTGGACTGTGGGGCCCGGCCGCCCCATGTCCAGACTGCGGCCGCCCAGTGTCCGGACTATGGGCCCGTTCACCCCGTGTCCGGACTGTGGGGCCGCCTGCATCGGGTCTAGCCCCAGGTCTGGACTGTGGGGCCCCCCGCCCGCCCCAGGTCCGGACGGTGGGGCCGCCCGCCCCGAGTCTAGCCCCAGGTCTGGACTGTGGGGCCCCCCGCCAGCCCCGGGTACGGACTGTGGGGCCCCCCGCCCGCCCCGGGTACGGACTGTGGGGCCCCCCGCTCGCCCCGAGTCTGGACTGTGGGGAAGCCTGCCCCGGGTCTGGACTGTGGGGCAAGTCCGCCCCATGTCAGGACTGTGGGGCCCGTCCACCCCGTGTCTGGACTGTGGGGCCGCCTGCCCCTGGTCTAGCCTCAGGTCTGGACTGTGGGGCCGCCTGCCCCGGGACTAGCCCCGTGTCCGGACTGTGGGGCCCGTCCGCCCCGAGCCTGGACTGTGGGGCCCCCCGCCCGCCCCGGGTATGGACTGTGGGGCCCCCCGCTCGCCCCGAGTCTGGAATGTGGGGCCGCCTGCCCCGGGTCTGGACTGTGGGGCATGTCCGCCCCATGTCAGGACTGTGGGGCCCGTCCACCCGATGTCTGGACTGTGGGGCCGCCTGCCCCTGGTCTAGCCTCAGGTCTGGACTGTGGGGCCGCCTGCCCCGGGACTAGCCCCGTGTCCGGACTGTGGGGCCCGTCCGCCTCGAGCCTGGACTGTGCGGCCCGTCCGCCATATGTCCGGACTGTGGCTCCCCCCGTGTCCGGACTGTGGGGACCGTCCACCCCGTGTCCGGACTGTGGGTCGCGTGCTCCGGGTCTAGCCCCAGGTCTGGACTGTGGGGCATGCTTGCTCCGTGTCCGGACTGTGGGGCCCATCCACCCCGTGTCCGGACTGTGGGTCGCCTGCCCCGGGTCTAGCCCCAGGTCTGGACTGTGGGGCATGTCCGCCCCATGTCAGGTCTGTGAGGCCCGTCCACCCCGTGTCTAGAATATGGGACCGCCTGCCCCGGGTCTAGCCTCAGGTCTGGACTGTGGGGCCGCCTGCCCCGGGTCTAGCCCCAGGTCTGGACTATGGGGCATGCCCGCCCCGTGTCCGGACTGTGGGGCCCGTCCACCCCGTGTTTGGACTATGGGCCGCCTGCCCCGGGTCTAGCCCCAGGTCTGGACTGTGGGGCCCGCCCGCCCCGTGTCCTGACTGTGGGGCCCACCCGCCCCATGTCCTGACTGTGGAGCCCGCCCGCCCCATGTCCTGACTGTGGGGCCCGCCCGCCCCGGGGCCCGCCCGCCCCATGTCCTGACTGTGGGGCCCGCCCGCCCCATGTCCTGACTATGGGGCCCGCCCGCCCCATGTCCTGACTGGGGGCCCGCCCGCCCCGTGTCCTGACTGTGGGTCCCGCCCGCCCCGTGTCCTGACTGTGGGGCTCGCCCGCCCCGTGTCCTGACTG
Organism: Phyllobates terribilis; assembly: GCF_046119375.1. Taxonomy (NCBI): domain Eukaryota; kingdom Metazoa; phylum Chordata; class Amphibia; order Anura; family Dendrobatidae; genus Phyllobates; species Phyllobates terribilis. The sequence continues at coordinate 4,223,722 of NW_027362917.1, read as the reverse complement.
TGGGGCTCGACCGCCCCGTGTCCTGACTGTGGGGCTCGCCCGCCCCGTGTCCAGACTGTGGGGCTCTTCCGCACCGTGTTTGGACTTTGGGGCCGCCTGCCCCGGGTCTAGCCCCGTTTCCGGTCTGTGGGGCACGCCCGCCCCATGTCCTGACTGTGGGGCCCGCCCGCCCCATGTCCTGACTGTGGGGCCCGCCCGCCCCGTGTCCTGACTGTGGGTCCCGCCCGCCCCGTGTCCTGACTGTGGGGCTCGCCCGCCCCGTGTCCTGACTGTGGGGCTCGCCCGCCCCGTGTCCTGACTGTGGGGCTCGCCCGCCCCGTGTCCTGACTGTGGGGCTCGCCCGCCCCATGTCCAGACTGTGGGGCTCATCCGCCCCGTGTCTGGACTTTGGGGCCGCCTGCCCTGGGTCTAGCCCCGTTTCCGGTCTGTGGGGCACGCCCGTCCCAAGCTTGGACTGTGGGGCCCGTCCGTCCCGGGTCTAGCCCCGAGCTTGGACTGTGGGGCCCGGCCGCCCCATGTCCAGACTGCGGCCGCCCAGTGTCCGGACTATGGGCCCGTTCACCCCGTGTCCGGACTGTGGGGCCGCCTGCATCGGGTCTAGCCCCAGGTCTGGACTGTGGGGCCCCCCGCCCGCCCCAGGTCCGGACGGTGGGGCCGCCCGCCCCGAGTCTAGCCCCAGGTCTGGACTGTGGGGCCCCCCGCCAGCCCCGGGTACGGACTGTGGGGCCCCCCGCCCGCCCGGGGTACGGACTGTGGGGCCCCCCGCTCGCCCCGAGTCTGGACTGTGGGGAAGCCTGCCCCGGGTCTGGACTGTGGGGCAAGTCCGCCCCATGTCAGGACTGTGGGGCCCGTCCACCCCGTGTCTGGACTGTGGGGCCGCCTGCCCCTGGTCTAGCCTCAGGTCTGGACTGTGGGGCCGCCTGCCCCGGGACTAGCCCCGTGTCCGGACTGTGGGGCCCGTCCGCCCCGAGCCTGGACTGTGGGGCCCGTCCGCCCGAGCCTGGACTGTGGGGCCCCCCGCCCGCCCCGGGTATGGACTGTGGGGCCCCCCGCTCGCCCCGAGTCTGGAATGTGGGGCCGCCTGCCCCGGGTCTGGACTGTGGGGCATGTCCGCCCCATGTCAGGACTGTGGGGCCCGTCCACCCGGTGTCTGGACTGTGGGGCCGCCTGCCCCTGGTCTAGCCTCAGGTCTGGACTGTGGGGCCGCCTGCCCCGGGACTAGCCCCGTGTCCGGACTGTGGGGCCCGTCCGCCTCGAGCCTGGACTGTGCGGCCCGTCCGCCATATGTCCGGACTGTGGCTCCCCCCGTGTCCGGACTGTGGGGACCGTCCACCCCGTGTCCGGACTGTGGGTCGCGTGCTCCGGGTCTAGCCCCAGGTCTGGACTGTGGGGCATGCTTGCTCCGTGTCCGGACTGTGGGGCCCATCCACCCCGTGTCCGGACTGTGGGCCGTCTGCCCCGGGTCTAGCCCCAGGTCTGGACTGTGGGGCCGCCTGCCCCGGGATTAGCCCTGTGTTCGGACTGTGGGGCCCGCCCGCCCCATGTCCTGACGGTGGAGCCCGCCCTCCCCGTGTCCTGACTGTGGGGGCCGCCCGCCCCGTGTCCTGACTGTGGGGCCCGCCCGCCCCGTGTCCTGACTGTGGGGCCCGCCCGCCCCGTGTCCTGACTGTGGGGCCCGCCTGCCCCGTGTTCTGACTGTAGGGCTCGCCCGCCCCGAGTCCAGACTGTGGGGCCCATCCGCCCCATGTCCTCACTTGGGGCCGCCTGCCCCGGGTCTAGCCCCAGGTCTGGACTGTGGGGCCACCTACCCCAGGACTAGCCCTGTGTCTGGACTGTGGGGCACGCCCGCCCCGAGCCTGGACTGTGGGACATGCCCGCCCCGAGTAGGAAAGGGGAGCCTGTCTGCCCCGGGCCTGGACGGTGGGGCCCGTCCGCCCTGAGCCTGGACTGTGGGGCCCGTCCGCCCCGAGCGTGGACTGTGGGGCCCGAGTGTGAACTGTGGGGCCTATCCACCCCGAGCCTGGACTGTGGGGCCCGTCCGCCCGAGCCTGGACTGTGGGGCCCCCCGCCCGCCCCGGGTCTGGACTGTGGGGCCGGCTGGCCCCGGGTCTAGCCCCGAGCCTGGACTGTGGGGCTGCCTGCCCCGGGACTAGCCCCGCATCCGGACTGTGGGGCCCCCTGCCTGCCCCGTGTCCTGACTGTGGGGCCCCCCGCCCGCCCCGTGTCTTGACTGTGGGGCCCCCCGCCCGCCCCGTGTCCTGACTGTGGGGCCAGCCAGCCCCGTGTCCTGAGTGTGGGGCCCATCGGCCCCGTGTCCGGCCTTTGCGGCCGCCTGCCCCGGGTCTAGCTCCAGGTCTGGACAGTGGGGACCCACGCCTGCCCCGGGTCCGGACTGTGGGGCCCCCCACCCGCCCCGACTCTGGAGTGTGGGGCCCCCCGTCCGCCCCGATCCTGGACTTTGGGGCCTGTTCGCCCGAGCTTGGACCGTGCGGCCCGATCTCCCCGAGCCTGGACCGTGGGACCCGTCCTCCCCGAGCCTGGACCGAGGGACCCGTCCTCCCCGAGACTAGACCGAGGGGCCCGTCCGCCCCGAGCCTGGACTGTGGGGCCCGTCCGCCCCGAGCTTGGACTGTGGGGCCCGTCCAACCCGAGCCTGGACTGTGGGGCCCGTCCTCCCCGAGCCTGGACTGTGGGGCCCGTCCGCCCTGGGTCTGGATTGTTAGGCCGCCTGTCCCGGATCTAGCCTCGGGTCCGGACTGTGGGGCCCGCCCGCCCCGGGTCCGGACTGTGGGGCCCGCCCGCCCCGGGTCCGGACTGTGGGGCCCGCCCGCCCCGGGTCCGGACTGTGGGGCCCGCCCGCCCGCCCCGGGCTACTTTCAGTAGTATGTCAGCCGATTGTGGTTTGTAGGCTTCTTTTCTTTACTGTCTCAATGCTTCATTAACTAGCAATTCTGCTGATATTGGTAAGAATGACTTCCGGGTGATAACGGCTGATCCTATCAAACAACAAGGAGGTGCCTTAATAAAGTACAGTCCTGAGGGTAGCTGGTGAGGCCAACAAATTTCCAGTCCATCCCTCATACTTAGATGTTAAAGGCAGACCTGTTCAATATGCTATCTATGTCCCAGTTTGGCCTCTTGTTGGTAGGAGGTGTAAATGGTTGCTTTAAACAGAATGAAGCTATTTTAAGTCTGATGTCGGGAGTCTCAGAATGGACTGGTCGACATTTTACTTAGCAAAATATTTATGTCCCAGTTATCCTTCTAGTTGAAGTTGGTCATGGTTGTGATTAGTAGGGGAGTAACGACTGCGGTCACAGCAAGTCACAAAGGCCCGGAGGATCAGGGGCCCGCCGACACCAGCAGAACCTTTAATTAGATGTGTGTCCTCCTACGCACATCCAGTTGAAGTGTATTGCTGTGGACATACCTATTGGGTCCTTTAGCGACAATGCATTCTGTCGGCCAATCATAGGCCAGCACATGACGGGGCGCATGGCAGTAACGTCATGCACTCCCGTCACAGGCCGAAGTCAGCTGCCTGCTTCACAACAGGACTTGCGGAGCGGGAGTGAAGGGAAGGTGGGTAGAGTATTTAAATATTTATTTTAAATAAGTTGCCATACTACTATATGTAGCATCGGCGTCTCTGCCCCCTGCTAGGCAGAGACGCCGTCCCATTCACCTCCTCGCTCCCCGCTCTGCGTTCACCAGCGCTCCTCTTCCTGCAGCCGGCGCGCGCAGCTCCCCGGGCACTGTGCTTAGGGCGCGCTCGCTCCCTCCCTCTTAAAGGGGCCGCGTGCGCCGTCCTAAGGAGTCCTCGGCCAATAGCCGAGGGTCCTCCCATATATAAGGCACCTCCTCCAAAATGGAGGTGCCCGAGCAAAAGTTGTTGCACAGTGTTTCTGACTTCTGCTTCAGCCCTCAGGTCCCGCTGCTAGCCTGACTACCAGTCTTGCCCACCAGCCTGTTACCTGCCGTGCCTGCCAGCCCGCTCACCTGGGAGCACTTGCCTGTTGCCTGCCTGGTACCTGCCGTGCCTGTCAGCCCGCTCACCTGGGAGCACTTGCCTGTGACCTGCCTGTTACCTGCCGTGCCTTCCTGGAGGCTCCTGCCGTCACTTGCCGTGACCACTTGCCAGCCCACCTAGAGACTCCTGCCGTCACTTGCCGTGACCACCTAGAGACTCCTGCCGTCACTTGCCGTGACCACCTGCCAGCCCACCTAGAGACTCCTGCTCGCCAGCCTGCCTGCTGTGCCTACCTGCTATTCCGGTCAGTCCCTGCCATCTGTACCGTGAAGGTCACCTGCTCCCTTACAAGGTCATCCCCAGAGTAGCACCTGGTCCCTCGGCTCGGTCCCTCCCTGGTCACGGAGTCGTTAGCCGCCGTACGACCAGGGTCGGTCCGGGTTGATACTTAGTTACGCCCCTCTGGGTCCCTCCTTGCACCATAGCACAGAGGTTCCACACCCCGGACCCGTAACACTATATATGACTATGAGGTGCTTTATACTACTATATATGACTACGGGGTGCATTATACTGCTATATGACTATGGGGTACATTATACTACTATATATGAATATGGGGTATACTATACTACTATATATGGCTATAAGGGTGCATTATACTGCTATATATGACTATGATGTACATTATACTGCTATATATGACTATGGGGGTACATTATACTGCTATATATGACTGAAGTGCAATATAGTGCTATATATGACTATAGGGTGCATTTTACTACTATTTATGACTATGGTGGTGCATTATACTACTATTTATGACTATGGAGGTGCATTACACTACTATATATGACTATGGGGGTTGTATTATACTACTACGGATGACTATTGGGGTTGTATTATACTACTACGGATGACTATAGGGGTGCATTATACTTCTGTATATGACTATGAAGGTGTATTATACTACTATATATGACTATGTGGGTGCATTATACTACTATATATGACTATGGGGGTGCATTATACTGATATGACAGTGGGGTGCATTATACTACTATATATGACTATGGGGGTACATTATACTACTATAAATGACTATGGGGTGCTTTATACTACTATATATGACTATGGGGTGCTTTATACTACTATATATGACTATGGGGTGCTTTATACTAGTGTATATGACTATGGGGGTGCAGTATACTATTATATATGACTATGGGGGTGCAGTATACTATTATATATGACTATGGGGGTACATTATACAACTATATATGACCAGGAGGTGCAATATACTGCTATATATGACTATGGGGTGCATTATACTACTTTATAAACTATATGGGGGTACATTATACTGCCTTATATGACTATGGAGTGCATTATACTGCTTTATGTGACGATGGGGGTGCATTATACTTCTATGGATGACTATGAAGTGTATTATACTACTATATATGACTATGAGGATGCATTATACTACTGTACATGTCTATGGGGTGCATTATACTACTATATATGACTGGGGGTGCATTATACTGCTATATAGGACTATGGCTTGCATTATACTGCTATATATGACGATGGGGTGCATTATACTGCTATATATGACGATGGGGGTGCATTATACTGCTATATATGACGATGGGGGTGCATTATACTGCTATATATGACTATGGAGGTGCATTATACTACTATATATGACTATGAGGATGCATTATACTACTGTACATGTCTATGGGGTGCATTATACTACTATATATGACTGGGGGTGCATTATACTGCTATATAGGACTATGGCTTGCATTATACTGCTATATATGACGATGGGGTGCATTATACTGCTATATATGACGATGGGGGTGCATTATACTGCTATATATGACTATGGAGGTGCATTATACTACTATATATGACTATGAGGATGCATTATACTACTGTACATGTCTATGGGGTGCATTATACTACTATATATGACTGGGGGTGCATTATACTGCTATATAGGACTATGGCTTGCATTATACTGCTATATATGACGATGGGGTGCATTATACTGCTATATATGATGATGGGGGTGCATTATACTGCTATATATGACTATGGAGGTGCATTATACTACTATATATGACTATGGGGTGCATTACACTACTTTATATGACTATGGAGGTACATTATATTACCATATATGACTATGGGGGTGAATTATACTGCTATATATTATGATGTGGTGCATTATACTACTATGTATGACTGTGGAGGTGCTTTATACTTTATTGAAAACTATGGGGTGCATTATACTACATGTATGACTAGGAGCTGTGCATTATACTTTATGGACGACTATGGGCTGTACAGTATATTATATAGAGGAGAATGGGATGCATTATACTATATGGAGGACTATGGGATGCATTATACTATATGAAGGACTATGGGAAGTGCGTTATACTTCTGCTCTGGAGCCCCATGACTTGAATGTACACCCCTGGTGAGTATAATGGCTTAGTTTTTTTTTTATACAATAAAGAACAGCGGCAGAATGGGGGACAAATTCGGGATATATATATTCAGACTCTAGTTACGCCACTGGTCATAAGACACATGAAATCATTGTAAGTTCAATTAATATTCGGGGTCTGGAGTCATAAATTGGACTGGTTGGCGTTTAAGTTGGTTAACCATTTAGTTTCCAGGTTATCCTTTAAGTTGGATTTGTAAGTTGGGTATGGCTGAGCTGAGCAAAACCAGTGCAAGTCCAGCTGCTCCTCCTGGTCCGGTGTCATAGGATGGACTGCTCAGCATTTAAGCTGATAAACATCTACATTTCAGTTTACTCTCCTTGTTGGAGGTGCAAGCTGGACATGGCTGCAATAAGCTGAATAAAACCACTGTAAGTCCAGTTAAGGCTCCTAGTTGGAAGAGATGGCCTTGTGGACACAAAGTGATTAAACTGTTAATGCCCCAATCTACCCTCCTGGTATGGAGTGGTAAGATGAGCTTGATGGTGTCATGTTGGACAGCACTACAGTGGAGAAAATAAGTATTTGATACACTGACGATTTTGCAAGTTTTCCTACCTACAAAGAGTGTAGAGGTCTGTCATTTTTATCGTAGGTCACTTCATCTGTGAGAGACAAAATCTAAAAATCAGAAAATCACATTATATGATTTTTAAATAATTAAATTGCATTTTATTGCATGAAATAAGTATTTGATCACCTACCAACCAGCAAGAATTCTGGCTCTCACATACTTGTTAGTTTTTCTTTAAGAAGCCCTCCTACTCTGCACTCATTACCTGTATTAATTGCACTTGTTTGAACTTATTACCTGTATAAAAGACACAAGGCTGGGATGGGCTACAGGGCAATAAGCAAGCAGCTTCACGAGACGCCAACAACTGTTGGCGCAATTATTAGAAAATGGAAGAAACACAAGATGACTAAGTCTTCCTCGGTCAGGGGCTCCATGCAAGATCTCGCCTCGTGGGGTAAGGATGATTCTGAGAAACGTCAGGAATCAGCCCAGAACTACATGGGAGGACCTGGTCAATGACCTAAATAGAGCTGGCACCACAGTCTCAAACATTACCATTAGTTACACACTACGCTATCATGGATTAAAATCCTGCAGGGCACACAAGGTCCAGAGCTCACCCCAGCACATATCCAGGCCTGTTTGAAGTTGCCAATAACCATCTGGATGATCCAGAGGAGGCATGGGAGAAGGTCATGTGGTCAGATGAGATCAAAATAGAACTTTTTGGTGTCCACTCCACTCACCTTGTTTGGAGGAAGAAGAAGGATGAGTACAACCCCAAGAACACTCTCCCAACCATGAAGCATGGCGGGGGAAACCTCATACTTCGGATGTGCTTTTTTTTGCAAAGGGGACAGGACGACTGCAATGTATTGAAGAGAGGATGGATGGGGTCATGTATCTTCCTTCCCTCAGTAAGCACGTTGAAGATGGGTTGTGGTTGGGTCTTCCAGTATGACAATGATCTGAAACACACAGCCAGGGCAACCTAAGGCGTGGCTCGATAAGAAGCATTTCAAGGTCCTGTAGTGGTCTAGCCAGTCTCCAGACCTGATCCCAGTAGAAAAGCTTTGGAGGGAGCTGAAACTCAATATTGCCCAGCAACAGCCCCGAAACTTGAAAGATCTGGAGAAGATCCGTATGGAGGAGAGGGCCAAAATCCCTGCTGCAGTGCGTGCAAACCTGGTCAAGAACTACAGGAAATATCTGACCTCTGTAATTGCAAACAAAGGTTTCTGTACCAAATATTAAGTTCTATTTTTCTATTGTATCAAATACTTATTTCATGCAATAAAATGCAAATGAATTATGTAATGTTAATCATACAATGTGATTTTTCTGGATTTTATTTTTAAACTCGGTCTCTCAGAGGTGAAGTGACCTACGATAAAAATTACAGACCTCTACATTCATTGTAGGTGGGAAAACTTGCAAAATCGGCAGTGTATTAAATACTTATTTTCCCCACCGTATACCAGTCTGCCCTCCTAATGGAAGTTGGATCTGGATCCGCCAGTGTGGGGCTGATACACCATCAATGTCCCAGTCTATCCTCCTAACTGGAGGAGCATGATGGACGGAGTTATACCGGTTCTAGTGAAAATATTCCAAGACCAGCATATCCTCTTGGTTGAAGTTGGAAAATGGACATATTAGAAATTAAGTCGGTGAAGCCATTATACCCAATAAGTATTTCAGGATTGAAGTCCTAAAATTGCTAGATTGAACTAAGTGGTGAGTTGGTTAAATATCCGGTCAATGTGCTTTTTGGGTGATTAAAATGGCAATTCTGCAATAAATATACAAGGGGAGGAATTGATGGATGAGTTAAAATGTCCACTTACCTGTCAGACTCCTGTAGAAAAGGAGTAACCTCTCCGCTAGTCAAGACGAATGCCTTCTCACTGCGTTTCTTCAGACGACTTAACGTTACGTCCTATGGGACAAACCAAAAAAAAAAAAGATTGGTGAAGTCTGATTGAAATAAGGTATTAAATATTCTGGTTTCTGGATCCCCTTTGGCATTCTGGGATGCTCAATCTACACTTTATAGCAAAAAGTGGGGTAGATATTTTTGAACCATTAGGTGGTCATTGACACTGGAAGGGTTTCTTACTGTCCAGACCTTCGCCTTAGGGGGGCCTTACTTCAATGGAAAATATCAACAATATTGTGTTTGTGATCCAATTCTCTCGCATGCGAGATTCGGATCACAGGTGTGGAGAAGATGGAGCATTTAATTTCTCCATCTTCTCAATTGTGTGAGTCAGCCGGCGTATATTGGACTGCACTCAGATGACATCTGAGTGCAGTCCGATGTTTTTCACGTATCCATAGACTTGTATGGGCGCGTTGTCTGATATACTCTGCCAATTGCAGCATGCAGCAATTTTTTTCTCATGCTGACTTGGCATGAGAAAATAAACACTAGTTGGCACTGCCCCATAGTATAACATTGGAGTGAGTGCTATACTCATCCGAGTTATATGCTGGCTACTCAGCAGTGTTAGCCATCCCTAAAGGCATCACCTTGACAATCACAGCAATAAGCACATGACACAGATGTGTGGGCTCTGATTTTTTGGGGGGCAAAATGGTGCAGTGCTGAACTTCACCACAAACACCCCCAGCTACATGATGTGTAAACAGGACCCCAAGATTGTGTGAAGAGACGCTTACCTGGACCAGTCTCCTTCAAGCTGTCCGGGGTTAAAGACATAAAATGATTCCGGTTTAGAAATGTGCACATTCTATTTCATCTGTGATGTCATGGAATGTCAATGATGTCACGCGCCCTGTGATGTCATTAAAACTCTCACTGCTTTTTATGGATCCAGTTTACAACATCAACAAAAAATTAATTCAATAAAAAGACAAAACCCCGACCTCATTTTATAATTCTATGAGGCACATTTAAAAGGAGCCTTTTATTTTATCTATATTACCTACTGCTCTATGTACTAAAATACCACCCAGGACCCCATACTGCCAGTCCTGACCACCCAAACTACAACTCCAATGTCCCCCCGAATTCAACAGGAACAAAGGAGCTGACAACAGAGAATGATGGCATACGCTACTAAATTTCTGTTACAAAGTGCTGTAATTCTACCACGTCAATGGCGAAACGATCCAAAAATGGAGCCCCATAAAGATGTCCCAACTTGAGCCCCCCCTATCTACATGCCTTACTAGAGCATAGGGGTGACATAGGGGGCGAGCTCCATTGTAGTCTGCCATAGTGGGGAGCCAGTGCAAAGAGCTGGAAGACCCCCAACAAATATGTATCATCACATTGTCATCCTCCTGCTATAGGGGGCATGTAAAACGCTGCTTCCCCAGCAATATAGCAGCTCAGTGCTGGGGGTTTAGCTGCCATACTTGTTCATATCAACAGATCATCAGTGACTCCTCATTTAGGTAAGGGGTGGTCCTGAAAATGTCTTATTACAGAGTGTTTCTGGCGATCCATGATAAATCCGGGGGATACGCTATAAGTATACCAAAGCTTAAAAGTAATGTGCTCCCTACCTGGACTCGTCCCCTTCCAGCTGTCAGATCCTAGTGACACAAGATGGCTCTGGTGCAGAGCTTCATACATTCTACTCCAGCTGTCATGTCTATGATGTCATGTGCATTGTGATGTCATCATGGCTCTCACTGTTATTTCACATTTACAACCACAAGAAAAAGTTGATTTTAATTGTTTAAAAAAACAAAACTAAAAAACATTGTGGGTAATTGCAGCCTGTGATTATTTTACACACTATCATTAATATTTGGGGGGATTAGTCAAGTCCTTCGCCTTCCCCTCCTGCACTGCACTTTATATGTTGTATATTATAATAATGGACAATCCACAAGCCCTGCTTGTAGAATATGTAATATATATACAGTACAGACCAAAAGTTTGGACACACCTTCTCATTTAAAGATTTTTCTGTATTTTCATGACTATGAAAATTGTACATTCACACTGAAGACATCAAAACTATGAATTAACACATGTGGAATTATATACTTAACAAAAAAGTGTGAAACAACTGAAAATATGTCTTATATTCTAGGTTCTTTAAAGTAGCCACCTTTTGCTTTGATGACTGCTTTGCACACTCTTGGCATTCTCTTGATGAGCTTCAAGAGGTAGTCACTGGAAATGGTTTTCACTTCACAGGTGTGCCCTGTCAGGTTTAATAAGTGGGATTTCTTGCCTTATAAATGGAGTTGGGACCATCAGTTGTGTTGTGCAGAAGCCTGGTGGATACACAGCTGATAGTCCTACTGAATAGACTGTTAGAATTTGTATTATGGCAAGAAAAAAGCAGCTAAGTAAAGAAAAACGAGTGGCCATCATTACATTAAGAAATGAAGGTCAGTCAGTCTGAAAAATTGGGAAAACTTTGAAAGTGTCCCCAAGTACAGTTGCAAAAACCATCAAGCGCTACAAAGAAACTGGCTCACATGAGGACCGCCCCAGGAAAGGAAGACCAAGAGTCACCTCTGCTTCTGAGGATAAGTTTATCTGAGTCACCAGCCTCAGAAATCGCAGGTTAACAGCAGCTCAGATTAGAGACCAGGTCAATGCCACACAGAGTTCTAGCAGCAGACACATCTCTACAACAACTGTTAAGAGGAGACTTTGTGCAGCAGGCCTTCATGGTAAAATAGCTGCTAGAAAACCACTGCTAAGGACAGGCAACAAGCAGAAGAGACTTGTTTGGGCTAAAGAACACAAGGAATGGACATTAGACCAGTGGAAATCTGTGCTTTGGTCTGATGAGTCCAAATTTGAGATCTTTGGTTCCAACCACCGTGTCTTTCTGCGACGCAGAAAAGGTGAACGGATGGACTCTACATGCCTGGTTCCCACCGTGAAGCATGGAGGAGGAGGTGTGATGGTGTGGGGGTGCTTTGCTGGTGACACTGTTGGGGATTTATTCATAATTGAAGGCATACTGAACCAGCATGGCTACCACATCATCTTGCAGCGGCATGCTATTCCATCCGGTTTGCGTTTAGTTGGACCATCATTTATTTTTCAACAGGACAATGACCCCAAACACACCTTCAGGCTGTGTAAGGGCTATTTGACCAAGAAGGAGAGTGATGGGGTGCTACGCCAGATGACCTGGCCTCCACAGTCACCAGACCTGAACCCGATCGAGATGGTTTGGGGTGAGCTGGACCGCAGAGTGAAGACAAAAGGGCCAACAAGTGCTAAGCATCTCTGGGAACTCCGTCAAGATTGTTGGAAGACCATTTCCGGTGACTACCTCTTGAAGCTCATCAAGAGAATGCCAAGAGTGTGCAAAGCAGTCATCAAAGCAAAAGGTGGCTACTTTGAAGAACCTAGAATATAAGACATATTTTCAGTTGTTTCACACTTTTTTGTTAAGTATATAATTCCACATGTGTTAATTCATAGTTTTGATGCCTTCAGTGTGAATGTACAATTTTCATAGTCATGAAAATACAGAAAAATCTTTAAATGAGACGGTATGTCCAAACTTTTGGTCTGTACTGTATATACTAGATGGAGGCCCGATGCTGTCTCATCGGGAGGGCAGTAATGTCACGATGGGGGCAGGCTTTGCAGAGTTGAGAATCTCTTCCCCCCATGTGCTCACCCACCTATCCACTCTCTCTTTCCCCCATGTGCTGACTTCTCCCGTCTGTGCTCTCTTCTTTGACCTGTCTACCCCATGTGCTCTCCCCCTTGTCTGCTGTCTCTCTCCTTCCTGTGCTGTGTTCTCCCCTCATGTGCTGTCCCGTTTGAGCTGTCTCCCCGCCCTGTGCTCTGCCTCTCTCCCCCTGTGCGCTTTCTCTCTCCCCCATCTGCTGTCTTCTCCTCTTTTGTGCTCTCTTCTTTGACCCGTGTACCCCATGTGCTATCCCCCTTGTCTGCTTTCTCTCTCCCCCATCTGCTGTCTTCTCCTCTCATGTGATCTCTTCTTTGACCTATCTTCTCCATGTGCTCTCCCCCTTGTCTGCTGTCTCTCTCCTTCCTGTGCTGTGTTCTCCCTTCATGTGCTGTCCCGTTTGAGCTGTCTCCCCCCCTGTGCTCTGTCTCTCTCCCTCTGTCCACTTTCTCTCTCCCCCATCTGCTGTCTTCTCCTCTTATGTGATCTCTTCTTTGACCTGTGTACCCCATGTGCTCTCCCCCTTGTCTGCTCTCTCTCTCCACCCCTGTGCTGTCTTCTTCCCTCATGTGTTCTCTCGTTTGAGCTGTCTCCCCGCGCAGTAAATCAGACTGCCGCCATCTTTGTGCAGGCAGATAGCGGCGGTCACATTAAAACTGCGCATGCGCTCCTCCTGTACAAAGATGGCGGCAGTCAGTGAATCATTCGGCTGATCCCGGCGGCGGCGTGTTTGCGACAGTCTTCTGCTGGTGGTACCACGCAAGAGGCTGCGTACGGCGTATACCGTGTGTGTGGTGCGTACGGCGTAGACAGAGTGTGTGTGTGGTGCGTACGGCGTATACAGAGTGTGTGTGTGGTGCGTACGGCGTATACAGAGTGTGTGTGTGGTGGTGCGTACGGCATATACAGAGTGTGTGTGTGGTGCGTACGGCGTATACAGAGTGTGTGTGTGGTGGTGCGTACGGCATATACAGTGTGTGTGGTGTGTACAGCGTATACAGTATGTGTGTGTTGTGCGTATGGCGTATACAGTGTGTGTTGCATACGGAGTATACAGTGTGTGTTGCATACGGCGTATACAGTGTGTGGTGCGTAATGCGTATACAGTGTGTGATGCGTACGGCGTATACAGTGTGTGTGGTGCGTACGGCGTATACAGTGTGTGTGTGTGGTGTGTACGGTGTATACAATGTGTGTGGTGCATATGCCGTATACATTGTGTGTGTGGTGGTGCGTACGGCGTATACAGAGCGTGTGTGGTGCGTATGGCGTATACAGAGTGTGTGTGTGTGTGGTGGTGGTGCGCACGGCATATACAGTGTGTGTGGTGTGTACAGCGTATACAGTGTGTGTGTTGTGCGTACGGCGTATACTTTGTGTGTGGTGTGTGCAGCGTATACAGTGTGTGTGTTGTGCGTATGGTGTATACAGTGTGTGTGTGGTGCGTACGGCGTATACAGTGTGTGGTGCGTACGGCGTATACAGTGTGTGGTGCGTACGGCGTATACAGTGTGTGGTGCGTACGGCGTATACAGTGTGTGGTGCGTACGGCGTATACAGTGTGTGTGGTGCGTATGGCGTATACAGTGTGTGTGTGTGGTGTGTATGGTGTATACAATGTGTGTGGTGCATATGCCGTATACATCGTGTGTGTGGTGCGTACAGCGTATACAGAGTGTGTGTGGTGGTGCGTACAGCGTATACAGAGCGTGTGTGGTGCGTATGGCGTATACAGAGTGTGTGGTGGTGCATACAGCGTATACAGAGTGTGTGGGGGGGTGCGTACGGCGTATACAGTGTGTGTGCTGTTGCATACGGCGTATACAGGGTATGTGTGGTGAATACGGCGTATATAGTGTGTGTGGTGCTTACGGCATATACAGTGTGTGTGTGTGTGTGTGTGTGTGTGTGTGTGTGTGTGTGTGTGGTGTGTGTGTGTGTGGTGTGTGGTGCGCAGGGTGTATACAGAGTGCGTGTGTGTGGTGGTGCGTACGGCATATACAGTGTATGTGTGTGTGTGGTGCGTACGGCGTATACAGTGTGTGTGTGTGGTGGTGTATATGGCGTATACAGTGTATGTGGTATGTATGGCCAGGGGCATACATAGGAATCATGGGGCCCCATAGCAGAAGCTCTAATTGCCCCCCCCAAAAAAAAAAAAAAAATTAAATAATTGTCGGGGTCACCAAAGATCAGATCTCACAACTTTCCATCTTTACATAGTAATTTTCCTCCTGCTGACGTCCTAGATCTTTCATTGCCCCATAAAGTGTGATGCCAATAAAAGGGCCCCCCAAACACAGTATAATAACCCCATGGTGAATTCCTCCACATGCACAGTATGATGACCCTACTGTACCCCACCTCAACTCCCAGGGTAAAGTATGCTGTCCCCAACACAGTATGATCCCCCAACTGTGAGCCGCTAGAGAGGATGGTACATAATAAGGGAGGGTGTTATACATAATAAAAGAGGAAACTATATAACTAAGGATGGCGCTATACATAATAAGTGAGTACACTATATACTAAGGGACTGTGCTATACATAATAAGGCTACATTCCTGCATCTGTGTGCAGTGTCGGTGTGCTGCCCTGCATTGAGCATGTCCTATTCTAATCCTCAATATCGGATCAGAACAGGACATTCTCTGACCCTCTTAGATCTCATTCTCAGATCCGTGATTTTCATGGATGTGTGAATGGATCTATAAAACTGTACGAGTCCGTGAACCATCCGATAAAAAGATCTGGCAGCGCACGGACATTTCACACAAATGTGAGAATGTGGCCTAAGGGATTTTACAGATAACATTATCATTTATCACTCCAAGTCACACAGTGCAGATACAGAATAATATTTACATCCAGGCACTTACCGCTGTCGTCACATCTGATCAGAGCCGGTTTCTGCTTCTTCTTCTCCATCTGGTCAGACCTTCATGTCGACATCTCCCAGCCACGACTCGTCTTGTCACAATGATCTCCAGCCTAGAAAATAACAAGGTCACATATTGTATTCATACATGTGTCTCCCCCGCTCTGCGTCCTCGAATACAGATATGTAACCCCCCATTAATATACTATTAACCACCTAGTAATCAAAATATAAAGTGATAAGCAGCACTGTGCCCCCCATTAACTATAATCTGCACCAGCCAATAATATAAATTATTCAGTCTCTGTGACTCTTCCCAATTAACTGTAAGGCTATGTGCACACGGAAAACATACAAGGCTTCACAGTACAAGCAAAGTGAAACCCCCATAATTGCTCTCTCCCAGCACCCCCATCATTGCTCTCTCCCAGCACCCTCGTCATTGCTCTCTCCCAGCACCCGCATCATTACTCTCTCCCAGCACCCCATCATTACTCTCTCCCAGCACCTCCATCATTGCTCTGTCCCAGCACCCACGTCATTGCTCTGTCCCAGCACCCTCATCGTTGCTCTCTCCCAGCACCCCCATCTTTGCTCTCTCCCAGCACCCCAGTCATTGCTCTGTCCCACCACCCCCATCATTGCTCTCTCCCAACCCCTATCATTGCTCTGTCCAGCACCCCCATCATTGCGCTGTCTCAGCACCTCCACCATTGCTCTCTCCCAGCCCCCCATCATTGCTCTGTCCCAGCACCTCCATCATTGCTTCTCCCAGCACTCCCATCATTGCTCTCTCCCAGCACCCCCATCATTTCTCTGTCCCAGCACCTCCATCATTGCTCTCTCCCAGCCCCACATCATTGCTCTCTCCCAGCCCCCCACCATTGCTCTGTCCCAGCTCCCCACCATTGCTCTGTCCCAGCACCCCCACCATTGCTCTCTCCCAGCACCCCCATCATTGCTCTCTCCCAGCAACCCCATCATTGCTCTCTCCCAGCACCCCCATCTTTGCTCTCTCTCTTAGCACCTGCATCATTGCTCTGTCCCACCACCCCCATCATTGCTCTCTCCCAACCCCCATCATTGCTCTGTCCAGCACCCCCATCATTGCGCTGTCCCAGCACCTCCATCATTGCTCTGTCCCAGCACCTCCATCATTGCTTCTCCCAGCACTCCCATCATTGCTCTCTCCCAGCACCCCCATCATTTCCTCTCAGCACCCCCATCATTACTCTGTCCCAGCACCTCCATCATTGCTCTCTCCCAGCCCCCCACCATTGCTCTGTCCCAGCACCCCCATCATTGCTCTCTCCCAGCACCCCCATCATTGCTCTCTCCCAGCAACACGTCATTGCTCTCCCCTTACCCACCATCCCCATCATTGCTCTCCTCAGCTCTATCCGCCCCATTATTGCTCTTCCCAGCCCCATCCCCTCCCCAGCATTTCAGCAAAAAAAAAAAAACTTACTTCAGCTCGCTCCCCTGCAGCAGAATCCTCCTGGTTGCCGGCAGCTTTCTTCCTGACCCAGGCGCGCGCTGCATGATGACGTCATCAAGCTGCGCGCGCCTGGGTCAGGGAGGAAGTAGTGGATGAACCCTCCAACTCCGCTGCTATTCTCCTCCTGACAGCAGCGGAGCTGTAGGGATCACTCCCTGACCGCCGCGTGCAGGGAGCAGCTGCACCTTGTGGGCCCCTTGGTGCAGCTGCATGGTGGGGACCCGGCGCAGCTGCACCAGTGGCGGTATATCCACCCCTGGACTGCTATGGGCCCCCTCGGCTCACGGGCCCCATAGCAGTCACCTGGTCTGCCGCCATTGGCAGTACGCCACTGTGTACGGCATATACAGTGTGTGTGTGGTGTGTACGGTGTATACAGAGTGCGTGTGTGTGTGGTGGTGCGTACGGTGTATACAGTGTGTGTGTGTGTGTGTGTGTGTGTGGTATGTACAGCGTATACAGTGTGTGTGTGGTGTGTACGGCGTATAAAGAGTGTGTGTGTGGTGAGTATGGCGTATACAGTGGATGTGTGGTGCGTACGGCGTATACAGTGTGTGTGGTGCTTACGGTGTATACAGAGTGCGTGTGTGTGGTGCATACGATGTATACAGACTGCGTGTGTGTGGTGGTGCGTACGGCGTATACATTGTGTGTGTGGTGTGTACGGCGTATACAGTGTGTGTGGTGGTGCATATGGCGTATACAGTGTATGTGGTATGTACAGCGTATACAGTGTGTGTGGTGCGTACGGCGTATACAATGTGTGTGTGGTGCGTACGGCATATACAGTGTGTGTGTGTGGTGGTGTATATGGCGTATACAGTGTATGTGGTATGTATGGCCAGGGGCATACATAGGAATCATGGGGCCCCATAGCAGAAGCTCTAATTGCCCCCCCCCCCCAAAAAAAAAAAATTAAATAATTGTCGGGGTCACCAAAGATCAGATCTCACAACTTTCCATCTTTACATAGTAATTTTCCTCCTGCTGACGTCCTAGGTCTCTTTCATTGCCCCATAAAGTGTGATACCAATAAAAGGGCCCCCCAAACACAGTATAATAACCCCATGGTGAATTCCTCCACATGCACAGTATAATGACCCTACTGTACCCCACCTCAACTCCCAGGGTAAAGTATGCTGTCCCCAACACAGTATGATCCCCCAACTGTGAGCCGCTAGAGAGGATCGTACATAATAAGGGAGGGTGTTATACATAATAAAAGAGGAAACTATATAACTAAGGATGGCGCTATACATAATAAGTAAGTACACTATATACTAAGGGACTGTGCTATACATAATAAGGCTACATTCCTGCATCTGTGTGCAGTGTCGGTGTGCTGCCCTGCATTGAGCATGTCCTATTCTAATCCTCAATATCGGATCAGAACAGGACATTCTCTGACCCTCTTAGATCTCATTCTCAGATCCGTGATTTTCATGGATGTGTGAATGGATCTATAAAACTGTACGAGTCCGTGAACCATCCGATAAAAAGATCTGGCAGCGCACGGACATTTCACACAAATGTGAGAATGCAGCCTAAGGGATTTTACAGATAACATTATCACTCCAAGTCACACAGTGCAGATATAGAATAATATTTACATCCAGGCACTTACCGCAGACGTGTCATCTGATCAGAGCCGGTTTCTGCTTCTTCTCCATCTGGTCAGACCTTCATGTCGACATCTCCCAGCCACGACTCGTCTTGTCACAATGATCTCCAGCCTAGAAAATAACAAGGTCACATATTGTATGTATACCTGTGTCTCCCCCGCTCTGCATCCTCGAATACAGATATGTAACCCCCCCCATTAATATACTATTAACCACCTAGTAATCAAAATATAAAGTGATAAGCAGCACTGTGCCCCCCATTAACTATAATCTGCACCAGCCAATAATATAAATTATTCAGTCTCTGTGACTCTTCCCAATTAACTGTAAGGCTATGTGCACACGGAAAACATACAAGGCTTCACAGTACAAGCAAAGTGAAACCCCCATAATTGCTCTCTCCCAGCACCCCCATCATCGCTCTCTCCCAGCACCCTCGTCAATGCTCTCTCCCAGCACCCCCATCATTACTCTCTCCCAGCACCCCCGTCATTGCTCTCTCCCAGCACCCTCGTCATTGCTCTCTCCCAGCACCCCCGTCATTACTCTCTCCCAGCACCCCCATCATTACTCTCTCCCAGCACCCACGTCATTGCTCTCTCCCAGCACCCTCATCTTTGCTCTCTCCCAGCACCCCCATCTTTGCTCTCTCCCAGCACCCCCATCATTGCTCTCTCTCTTAGCACCTGCATCATTGCTCTGTCCCACCACCCCCATCATTGCTCTCTCCCAACCCCCATCATTGCTCTGTCCAGCACCCCCATCATTGCGCTGTCTCAGCACCTCCACCATTGCTCTCTCCCAGCCCCCG
The DNA here is from genome assembly GCF_046119375.1 of Phyllobates terribilis. Taxonomy (NCBI): domain Eukaryota; kingdom Metazoa; phylum Chordata; class Amphibia; order Anura; family Dendrobatidae; genus Phyllobates; species Phyllobates terribilis. The sequence goes on along the minus strand of NW_027362917.1, from coordinate 4,204,259 downwards.
ATCATTGCTCTGTCCCAGCACCTCCATCATTGCTTCTCCCAGCACTCCCATCATTGCTCTCTCCCAGCACACCCATCATTGCTCTCTCCCAGCACCCCCATCATTTCTCTGTCCCAGCACCTCCATCATTGCTCTCTCTCAGCCCCACATCATTGCTCTCTCCCAGCCCCCCACCATTGCTGTCTCCCAGCCCCCCACCATTGCTCTCTCCGAGCCCCCCACCATTGCTCTGTCCCAGCACCCCACCATTGCTCTGTCCCAGCACCCCCACCATTGCTCTGTCCCAGCACCCCCACCATTGCTCTCTCCCAACCCCCATCATTGCTCTGTCCAGCACCCCCATCATTGCACTGTCCCAGCACCTCCATCATTGCTCTCTCCCAGCCCCCCATCATTGCTCTGTCCCAGCACCTCCATCATTGCTTCTCCCAGCACTCCCATCATTGCTCTCTCCCAGCACCCCCATCATTACTCTGTCCCAGCACCTCCATCATTGCTCTCTCCCAGCCCCCCACCATTGCTCTGTCCCAGCACCCCCATCATTGCTCTCTCCCAGCACCCCCATCATTGCTCTCTCCCAGCAACACGTCATTGCTCTCCCCTTCCCCACCATCCCCATCATTGCTCTCCCCAGCTCTATCCGCCCCATTATTGCTCTTCCCAGCCCCATCCCCTCCCCAGCATTTCAGTAAAAAAAAAAAAAACTTACTTCAGCTCGCTCCCCTGCAGCAGCATCCTCCTGGTTGTCGGCAGCTTTCTTCCTGACCCAGGCGCGCGCTGCATGATGACGTCATCAAGCTGCGCGCGCCTGGGTCAGGGAGGAAGTAGTGGATGAACCCTCCAGCTCCGCTGCTATTCTCCTCCTGACAGCAGCGGAGCTGTAGGGATCACTCCCTGACCGCCGCGTGCAGGGAGCAGCTGCACCTTGTGGGCCTCTTGGTGCAGCTGCATGGTGGGGACCCGGCGCAGCTGCACCAGTGGCGGTATATCCACCCCTGGACTGCTATGGGCCCCCTCGGCTCACGGGCCCCATAGCAGTCGCCTGGTCTGCCGCCATTGGCAGTACGCCACTGTGTACGGCATATACAGTGTGTGTGTGGTGTGTACGGTGTATACAGAGTGCGTGTGTGTGGTGCGTACGGTGTATACAGAGTGCGTGTGTGTGTGGTGGTGCGTACGGCGTATACAGTGTGTGTGTGTGTGGTGTGTACGGCATATACAGTGTGTGTGTGGTATGTACAGCGTATACAGTGTGTGTGTGTGTGGTGAGTATGGCGTATACAGTGTGTGTGTGGTGTGTACGGCGTATACAGAGTGTGTGTGTGGTGAGTATGGCGTATACAGTGGATGTGTGGTGCGTACGGCGTATACAGTGTGTGTGGTGCGTACGGTGTATACAGACTGCGTGTGTGTGGTGGTGCGTACGGCGTATACAGTGTGTGTGTGGTGTGTACGGCGTATACAGTGTGTGTGGTGGTGCATATGGCGTATACAGTGTATGTGGTATGTACAGCGTATACAGTGTGTGTGTGTGTGTGTGTGTGTGTGTGTGTGGTGCGTACGGCGTATACAGTGTGTGTGTGTGTGGTGCGTACGGCGTATACAGTGTGTGTGTGTGGTGCGTACGGCATATACAGAGTGTGTGTGTGTGGTGTACGGCGTATACAGTGTATGTGGTGTGTACGGCGTATACAGTGTGTGTGGTGTGTACGGCGTATACAGTGTGTGTGTGGTGTGTAAGGCGTATACAGTGTGTGTGTGGTGTGTAAGGCGTATACAGTGTGTGTGTGGTGTGTAAGGCGTATACAGTGTGTGTGCTGGTGCGTACGGCGTTTACAGTGTATGTGGTATGTACAGCGTATACAGTGTGTGTGTGTGTGTGTGTGTGGTGCGTACGGCGTATACAGTGTGTGTGTGTGTGGTGCGTACGGTGTATACAGAGTGCGTGTGTGTGTGTGGTGGTGCGTACGGCGTATACAGTGTGTGTGTGTGTGTGTGTGGTGTGTACGGCATATAGAGTGTGTGTGTGGTATGTACAGCGTATGCAGTGTGTGTGTGTGTGGTGAGTATGGCGTATACAGTGGATGTGTGGTGCGTACGGCGTATACAGTGTGTGTGTGGTGTGTACGGCGTATACAGAGTGTGTGTGTGGTGAGTATGGCGTTTACAGTGGATGTGTGGTGCGTACGGCGTATACAGTGTGTGTGGTGCTTACGGTGTATACAGAGTGCGTGTGTGTGGTGCTTACGGTGTATACAGAGTGCGTGTGTGTGGTGGTGCGTACGGCGTATACAGTGTGTGTGTGGTGTGTACGGCGTATACAGTGTGTGTGGTGGTGCATATGGCGTATACAGTGTGTGTGGTGTGTACGGCGTATACAGTGTGTGTGTGGTGTTTACGTTGTATACAGTGTGTGTGTGGTGTGTACGGCGTATACAGTGTGTGTGTGTGGTGCGTACGCCGTATACAGTGTGTGTGGTGGTGCGTACGGCGTATACAGTGTGTGTGTGTGGTGCGTACGGCATATACAGAGTGTGTGTGTGTGGTGTACGGCGTATACAGTGTGTGTGGTGTGTACGGCGTATACAGTGTGTGTGGTGTGTACGGCGTATACAGTGTGTGTGTGGTGTGTAAGGCGTATACAGTGTGTGTGTGGTGTGTAAGGCGTATACAGTGTGTGTGCTGGTGCGTACGGCGTATACAGTGTGTGTGGTGTGTACGGCTTATACAGAGTGTGTGTGTGTGGTGTACGGCGTATACAGTGTGTGTGGTGTACGGCGTATACAGTGTGTGTGGTGTGTATGGCGTATACAGTGTGTGTGGTGTGTACGGCGTATACAGTGTATGTGGTATGTACAGCGTATACAGTGTGTGTGTGTGTGGTGTGTACGGCGTATACAATGTGTGTGTGGTGTGTACGGCGTATACAGTGTGTGTGTGGTATGTACGGTGTATACAGTGCATGTGGTATGTACGGCATATACAGTGTGTGTGTGGTGCGTACGCCGTATACAGTGTGTGTGTGTGGTGTGTACGGCGTATTCAGTGTGTGTGTGTGGTGCGTATGGAGTATACAGTGTGTGTGTGTGGTGTGTACGGCGTATACAGTGTATGTGGTGCGTACGCCGTATTCAGTGTGTGTGTGTGTTGCGTATGGAGTATACAGTGTGTGTGTGTGTGGTGTGTACGGCGTATACAGTGTATGTGGTGCGTACGCCGTATTCAGTGTGTGTGTGTGGTGCGTATGGAGTATACAGTGTGTGCGTGTGTGGTGCGTACGCCGTATACAGTGTATGTGTGGTGCGTACGCCGTACACAGTGTGTGTGGTGCGTACGGCGTATACAGTGTGTGTGGTGCGTACGGCGTATACAGTGTATGTGTGGTACGTACGCCGTATACAGTGTGTGTGGTGCGTACGGCGTATACAGTGTGTGTGTGTGGTGCGTATGGAGTATACAGTGTGTGCGTGTGTGGTGCGTACGCCGTATACAGTGTATGTGTGGTGCGTACGCCGTACACAGTGTGTGTGGTGCGTACGGCGTATACAGTGTGTGTGGTGCGTACGGCGTATACAGTGTATGTGTGGTACGTACGCCGTATACAGTGTGTGTGGTGCGTACGGCGTATACAGTGTGTGTGTGGTGCGTACGGAATATACTGTGTGTGTGTGTGTGTGGTGCGTACGGAGTATACAGTGTGTGTGGTGCGTACGGCGTATACAGAGTGTGTGTGGTGCGTACGGAATATACTGTGTGTGTGGTGTGTGCTGCGTATACAGTGTGTGTTGCATACGGCGTATACAGTGTGTGGTATGTACAGCGTATACAGTGTGTGTGTGTGTGTGTGTGTGTGTGGTGCGTACGGTGTATACGGTGTGTGTGTGTGGTGCGTACGGCATATACAGAGTGTGTGTGTGTACGGCGTATACAGTGTGTGTGGTGTGTACGGCGTATACAGTGTGTGTGTGGTGTGTAAGGCGTATACAGTGTGTGTGTGGTGTGTAAGGCGTATACAGTGTGTGTGCTGGTGCGTACGGCGTATACAGTGTATGTGGTATGTACAGCGTATACAGTATGTGTGTGTGGTGCGTACGGCGTATACAGTGTGTGTGTGTGTGGTGCGTACGGTGTATACAGAGTGCGTGTGTGTGTGGTGGTGCGTACGGCATATACAGTGTGTGTGTGTGTGTGGTGCGTACGGTGTATACAGAGTGCGTGTGTGTGTGGTGGTGCGTACGGCGTATACAGTGTGTGTGTGT